>NW_011218717.1:0-323 GCF_000146605.3 Meleagris gallopavo | reverse complement strand
AAGACTTAGAATATTTCATGGAATGTAGAAACGTAGCATTTTGGAAAGACTTTCTTAAATTATCTCAGCTGAATCACTAACTTTATTCACAATCAAAGAGGCATAGCAAGTTTCAGTTAAAAAAAAAAAAAAAAATACTATTGTACAGCACGTAGTTTGTCTGCTTGCTGCTTCCTTCATAGAGTGTACACTAAATTGAGGAAGAGTATGCAAAACACTGCTGGGATACTTCTGAAAACTTGGGAGCTTTTTAAATCCTGATAAGTTTTGATAATTTATAGCCTTTCAGTGGTTTGATGATATAGCAGTATTTCCCATTCTGT
>NW_011218716.1:0-486 GCF_000146605.3 Meleagris gallopavo | reverse complement strand
GGCTAGATCTTCATCCCCTCTGCACGGTGAAGATGTCCTTGGACCTGCTGAGCATCATAGGGGCAGGGACCTGAAGCTGCTTCTTGTTCTCAGTCTCTCCTACAGTAACTGCTCCCTCCTGTCTCTGGGATGCTGTTCTCATGGGGCCATGTGCTGGGTGGCTCATGGTTACCCAGGGCTGGAAGTAAGGTGGGGATCAAGCATGGTCAGCACACAGGAAGAACACGGGAGCAAAACTTCTCTGCCCTTATCCCTCTGTGCCTTATGAAACTGCTGCACAAAGGCCCACTGAGTCTCCCCTCTGCTTTTCAGCTCCCACTCTGCTCCCCTAACTGCTATCCTCATCCTGCCTGCACACTCTGAGGATGGCAGGGGCCTCCTTAGGCTGGGCATTCTGTTGAGGAGTGTCCCATAGATAAAAGATAAAACACGACAGGATAAAAGATCCATTTTTGAGCAGCCTTTAGGAAAAGCTGTTTTGCTGCT
>NW_011218715.1:0-457 GCF_000146605.3 Meleagris gallopavo | reverse complement strand
AAAGGAGAGGATGTAATTAGGAGGCTTTAAAAGATATGTTTATGAAAGGCAAAAGGAAGAGAGAACTGAAGGTAGATGAGTGTGCCACTGAGTAGTGGGTGATGTAATCAGCCAGATACAGAGATGTGTTTTTTTCATTCATCTCCACAAGGAAAGGAAATCAGGAGTTGATTTCAAGTGCAAATGGCTTCTGCTTCTGCTAAGGAATGCATTAATCTGTGATGTGTTATTCTGTTGTGTCCTTGTATTCTTTTTTTGCTTGTAGATTACAGCCTGTAGGAGAAAAAACATTTTGATGTATCCTTTTTTTTTTTTAGGTTACCAGAGTGGTTCTACTGTGGGTGAACAACCATTTCAATGACTTTGAAGGTGATCCTGCTATGACTCGATTTCTGGAAGAATTTGAAAAGAACTTAGAAAATACGGTAGGAGTGAGAAAGGACAACTGCCACACTTC
>NW_011218714.1:0-385 GCF_000146605.3 Meleagris gallopavo | reverse complement strand
GGAAGAAAGAAATATATATTTCCTGTCAACAGGAGAGAAATTGATTGATCTCGTGCTGTAGAAACAAATAAATAACTGGGGAGAAAAAATGTTAAAGCTCACTGGTGATAGTAATTGGGTCAAGGAATCCTTCTGTACTGCAATCAAAATCTCTTTTACCTACTTTACCTAATTTATCATATTATCAGATTTCTGTACATGGTAAGCTGCTTTCTGCTGGTGTGATACATTATCACTTAATTTATAAGAATAGTATTTATTTTATTCACAGTTTACATCTATATTATTAACTTAAATATGATAGAAATAACCTTACGTGGGGAAAAAAAAATGGAGCTGATTAGGGCTTGAATCCATACTTCATTTTCCATTTTATTTACTATGT
>NW_011218713.1:0-454 GCF_000146605.3 Meleagris gallopavo | reverse complement strand
CTGTCTAGGGTTAGGCATCTCATCTGCTGATGGAAACCCTGAGGCTGAATGGGATCAGTTCCTCAGAAAAATCACGGAAGCCTGAATTTCTCTTAGCTGAGTTCAGATGTACACAATGAGGTGTCTGTGTGTAAGTCCCTCATCTCAATCCTTGCCTATTCAGCAGGGACTGCACTGCTCACACACAGACACTCAGTGATGCCAAGGTGCCTGCGCTGATCCTCGCTGTGTGCTGGTGCTTGTCAACTGTGGTGGAAAATCTGTGAGACAGACCCCTCCTTCCTGAGCATCAGCTGAGGGCCAGAAGGGAGGTCTTCTTGGCCATCCTGAATGCCACCACAGCCCTGTGCTTACGGCCACCCCACTGTGCCTTTTGCACCTGTCCCCATGGAGCATGTGGTGTTATTCTGCTGACCAAATGGATGAGCTCACAACAGAAGCGACAGATCTTCCT
>NW_011218712.1:0-395 GCF_000146605.3 Meleagris gallopavo | reverse complement strand
GTTGGTGGCAGATGGATAGTTGGACTACATGAGCTCAGAGGCTTTTTTCCAACCCTTAGTGGTTCTATGATTCTATGAAAAGTGAGAGCAAAGGAGAGAAGGGGGTAAATTTCTTTTCTGTTTTTTTTTTTTCTTTCTAATAACTCCTCCTACCAAGCTCGTAATCCATTCCTTTTTCATCTCTTTTGATCTTCTTTTTTTTTTTATAATTATTTCCATATCACAGCAAACCATAAAAAGATGTAGTTACAGTCTTCCCAAGACTTCACTAAGCTTTTATTCATTTCAGAAATTACCCACAACATTTAAATAATCTCTGTTATTAAATTTTGCTTCTGATGTAAGAAGGCAGGTGTAATCCATTTTGATCTTTATTTAAGTTTGAACTGAAAAAG
>NW_011218711.1:0-452 GCF_000146605.3 Meleagris gallopavo | reverse complement strand
GCAGGACAGAGGGGATCTGCTCAGGGCAAAAATAGCGCCTGATTTTTAGGGCTGATGGACTTACAGAGCCCTGCCCAGGCCCCCGGGATGCTGTGGCAGGACAGCAGGTTCTGCAGCAGGAGGAGGCGGAGGCAGAGCCCAAAGCTGCCAGAAAGACAGGGATAGCTCAGCCCAGCCTCCCCGAAAGGGCAGAGAGGAGAATCTGTGTCACTCTCATGAGTTCATGAGTATTCTTGGTGGCTCACTTCTGTGCCGCCCTGGCTGCGGCTGCTCCGGAACCCAATGGCCACCAGCCAACCCCATCAGCACCGGCAACCAGGGCTGGGCTGGGGCTGGTATCCGTGCTCCCAGGAGCAGTTTTGGAGGCGGCCACGTGCAAGTGACTCGGGCTCAGCTGGCGGGGCCCCACGGCTCAGGGGGAAGGCAGGGATCACTCTGTTCTCGGCTCGAGC
>NW_011218710.1:0-372 GCF_000146605.3 Meleagris gallopavo | reverse complement strand
GTTAACTGTTGGTAACGTAGGTAACTTTGAGAAGTTTAACATGTAATTGGCCCCCACGTAGGGCAACCTGATTTGATTTGACCTGCTTTGAGCAAGGATTGTAACCTGGGAAAGGCCTTAGGAGATTCCTTCCAGCCTACATATTTGTGATTATAAAAATGTGTATGAACAAACATGCATTCCCCAGCAATCTATTACAGACAAGGAGGAGCTGATAATATTGACTGTGCAGACTTTTCTTTGTTGAAAATAACTTACTGTGACTATTTCACAGACTCGAAGTTGGCAAAAAATGTCAGAGTATCTGAACTTATCTTCACTAGCAATTCTGACAAAGAGGTAGAAAAATTACGTCCTATTAGGCTTAAGGTA
>NW_011218709.1:0-519 GCF_000146605.3 Meleagris gallopavo | reverse complement strand
GAGGGTGACACAGCCACGAGCAGTACCTGGTGTATAAGGTCATGTCTTTGTAATGGGAACGACATGTTAGTTTTCAACATGGACTCTAGAGGGGTTCAGTTGTGTCTTGAGTTTGCTACATTTCATAATATGGTTCTCTGTGGGTGGGTTTTTGTGTTGTTTTGTTTTTTTTTTTGGCTGACCAAATAGTTAAATAGTTTGCATGAGTATGACTTTTTAAATTTGTTTTCAGGTGTGAACGAATCTCCTTTTATGACATGGGGTGAAATAGAAACCACCCCTTTACGTCTGGATGGATCAGAAACACCGTATGTGGATCGCACACCTGGACCAGCCTTCAAGGTATTTCATAGGAGTCAACGTGTCATTCTTTGGGGGTGAGGGGACATGGACTAAGAAGGGAAAGACAAGTGAGTAACTAATAGATTAACATTGTTGTGGGATGTGTGACACATCTCTGGGCTGCGTTCCCAGTCCTTGAGACTAATAATCTATGTTCTGTTTGGAGGGTAGAGATGG
>NW_011218708.1:0-487 GCF_000146605.3 Meleagris gallopavo | reverse complement strand
ATGCTGATTTTTAAGGTCACAAGACTAGGTCAAAAATAGAAAAAGAACTAAAGCAAAAAAAGACAGCAAATAAATGTCAAGCTGTCCCAAGTGGGAACTCCTCTGCTCTATATTTAAACGAAAGAAAGAATATTTATCTCAGGAACAGGCTTCTTCTGTCAGTCTGGAAGTAAATTATTTTACCCCTAGTCTATAATAAAATTAAATTCCCACCTCAGCTGCTAGCCTTCATTCTCACCTTCAGAATCCAAAGAAAGACAGAAATGAAAGCCCATAACTCCCTCCTACTATTAGCAAAACGGCTTAGCATTTATGCATTAAATCAGAGTTCTCTGCATTACCTCTTTTGTCAGAAATGCTTTGGGATTTTTGATTTAGGTTGCTTCTTTGTGTGTGTGCGTGTATAAAACATGCCATAAATTCTTACTTAATCTAGCAGAGTGTATCTACTATTTACCAATAAATCAACCAAAAACTAACATAAGGG
>NW_011218707.1:0-725 GCF_000146605.3 Meleagris gallopavo | reverse complement strand
CCTAGAGCCTATTTCCTGTTGCTACTCTATGCAACGTGATATTTCCATGCATTCTCTGTCAGGAGTGGGAGGAGGAAGCAGTGTGGAATAGAGTTCTGCAGAACTAGAAGCCATCATCAGGAAGTTATGAGAAGCTTCTGTTTGGGGCTTTTTAAATCTCTTAAACATATTGTGCATGTGCTATTCATGAGTTTTCCTAAGCAGTTAGTTTCAAGAGTTTCTCTTTGCTCAAATACAAATACATTTTTTGTTGCAGCAAATGCAGTTTTCATTTTTTTTTCAGTAATTTCTTTGTGTATTTCAGAAAATATTTCAGAATCCTTTAAAATTCCAATTAAATTAAAAAGTCGAGGATGCTTACCAACAGCTTCTTTATGGGAAAGCCTTCTGTACATGGGAAAATAGTTTAAAAAATTTTTTTAAACTTTTAAAAAATACTGTGTAACCTGCTAAAACAATTAATAGTCCAGATAACTATGAGAATAGAAGGAATAGCAGCACATAATGTAGATTTTGTCAGAGACTGACTAATAGGCTTTCCTTTAAAACTTTTTCTAAATTCAAGGAGTTTGTGTTTTTCTTCTTCAGATGTATAGAATATGTTGAAGAGGTGGAGAGGCTCTGAAGTCTCTGAGGTAGATTAACTCTTTTCCAAAGTATGTTCTTATTAGCAACAGAAGCAACCAAAAATAAATTGTAAAATGACCGATACTACCAATGTGTTA
>NW_011218706.1:0-478 GCF_000146605.3 Meleagris gallopavo | reverse complement strand
AAACAGACGTTACTGATGGAAAAAACAAGGTGTCTCTTCTATCTACTTGACTTGAAGGAATTTGTTAACGATAGATCTTGTCCCAACGTGAAATATGTTGTAAATTGTATTGAATTGAAACTCTGTATTAGTTGATTTAGAAACAACAAAAATATCACCTTCCTGGAGGAGAGATTTTGGTCCACCTTTTGTATTTTTTTTTCTTTTGGCCCGTTTTTTGGCTTTTCCTGAGACTTCTCTCTTGTTCGCAGCAGGCCTGATGTAAGAACAATTTAGAAGTTTTAGTAATAAAGCCAAAATTTAGCAAATGGACCCACTTAATGTAGCACTGATGTCTCTGTAGTTCTGCAGGTAGACAAAGCATAGGAACAGAAGGGAGCAGCCAAGCCCCTGCCATTCTTTTTCAGAAATTCATCTTCACAGTTCAGAGCTTGTCTTCACTCTCTGAGCAAAAGGAGAGAGCTGAGAGGAGACAATC
>NW_011218705.1:0-503 GCF_000146605.3 Meleagris gallopavo | reverse complement strand
CCACTCATCGAGGTGTACTTCCCAATCCTGGGAAAGCTGCTGGTCACCTCTGCCTTTTCAATCGTGGCTTCGATAGCACCAGAATTCCAACTTCAGAAGCGCTTCATTGCCTCCACGCATTTGTCCAACAAGAAAGAAGTAAGAGAAGATGGGTTGGGCAGCATCTCTCTGCTCCTATGTCTGCTCGTTTCTCCTATTCTTATGCTTCGTGAAGCCTGACCATGGAGTTTGCAAGTTCCCCAAGCTCCTTTACTCTTCTGAGCAGCTTCACCATTCCTAAGCTCCCTCTTGTTCCCAGCACCCATCACCTTTAGCTGTGTAATCCCTTTCCTTCACTCTCCTCAACCCATAGGGTCCCATCAACCTATGTCTGCTCACCATTGCTCTCCATGCACAGCTCTCCTACACCACGGGTCCCCTCTACTGTGGGTCTCCTCAGAACTCCGTTTTCAGTTTAAAGCACCTTTCACCAATTGCTGAGTTTGATGGCAAAGACATTGTTT
>NW_011218704.1:0-433 GCF_000146605.3 Meleagris gallopavo | reverse complement strand
AGAGGAGGAATCTGAAGCTGGCATGCATGAGATCTTATGAGAAAGACACGGAAGAAGGATCCACTTGGTGATCGCCAAAGTGGAAAGAGCACAATTTGAAGTGCAAAGACAGAAGGAAGTTACTGCACTCATGTTCCCAGGCAGCATGGTCTGAGGCTGTTCCCTGCTTGCTTGTTTCTGCCATGAAAAGAGGAGCCATGGCTGGTGAGCCCTTGGGCCATAGGTGACACAGAGACGTGAGGTCAGTGCGTGAGGCACCTTGCAGGGTGCAGGTGGTTGGTGTGAGGGTGTGGGCGCAGGCCCTTAGCAGGGGTAGCGGGCTCTGCCGCCGTTGAAGCAGCCCAGGCCTCCGAAGCCGAAGCCGCCGGAGGAGATGGCCACTCCCTGGGCGTTGAGGGCGCTGCCCACGGCAGCTGATGAGGAGGATCCGACG
>NW_011218703.1:0-504 GCF_000146605.3 Meleagris gallopavo | reverse complement strand
TCCATGGTCACAGTAATAGAGCTGGCTGAGCTATTGTTCATTCCAAAATACGGGTCTCAAACTGCTCTTTGGTACTTCCTTATGACTGGAATGGATTTCTGCAATCCACAATCCAAGTTTCTCTGGTAAATACTAAGGTTCACCGTGTGTTTTGAGAAGCATCTATCATAGTAAACACATAGTCCCTGTCTACTCTCGCTTTTTATTTCACTGATGTTCAAAGATTTACATACTTTTAATGTTCTTTTTCTGTATAAGCTTAGGCAACTTTTAACTTTTGAACTTCTTCAAGCATGAAGTTGTTCATTTTTCCTTTCAGTGCAGTGAAGAGGACAGCAATATTTCCCTATTAAGTAATACTTGCAAAGCAAGAAGTACAATGAAAAATTTCTGATTACACTCATCCCTTTACACCACACAGTGGTCACTTTTTTGCATATTCATTTATATTATACTTGCTTGCATCTTTATTTAGTACAATCTTGTGGGAAGGAAAACTTTTTT
>NW_011218702.1:0-382 GCF_000146605.3 Meleagris gallopavo | reverse complement strand
AAACAATCACCTGTATTGATCAATGAAAGAAATCACAAACAGAAAGCTGCAACACAAGAAACCACTACAGCTCCTTTCTGAGGTTCCCCTAAGTGTACGTACCTGGCCTGACATGGATGACAGAAGATAGAAAGAGAGCATCTTTGTTAGGATCAAGTGAGAGTTTTGCTGCAGGAGTCAACAGGTTCCCAAAAAGGGAAATCAGATTCTTATTTTCATACAGATAGCTCAGAATCCAAGCTAAAGATAAAATCTGGAATTCAGAATGCTTGAAATGAATAGTCGATAACACATGCAAGAAAGATAAAAACTATGAGAATAGAAAGTTCTGTAAAGCTTGCATTTTATTCTAAAATTGCAGGCTACATGTTCTGTGTTAACT
>NW_011218701.1:0-472 GCF_000146605.3 Meleagris gallopavo | reverse complement strand
TCGCTCTGCAGCACGCTGAGGAGCTCCTGCCTCTCTTTGTCGATGTAAGTGAGGCTGCTGTAGGAGGCAGAGCCCTCCGCAGGGGCACCCTGCAGTGCCACCGCCTCTGGCCCAGCTGTGTGGGCAGCACTCGCTTTGGGCCCTCCTCCCCTCCTCGCTCCTCCCGGGCTCCTTCCGGGCAGGGGACAGCTGTGGGCCCTCGGAGAGCCCCGTGCCCAGCATCTGCTCCCCGCCGTTGGCTTCCGGCCCTCCATGCATCCTCCGCTGCCTGTGCAAGGCCAGGCCAGGCCCGGTCCCACGCATGGTGCAGGAGGGCTTGCAGGCGCTGCGTGCCACGGAGGCGGTGTGAAGGCGGCCCGGCCTCCTCGTGCTAAAGTGCTCTTTCTCCCTCCCAGGAGTCCAGTGCTGTGCGGGTGTCCTCCATCCGTCTCTACAGAGACATGGTGCAGGCCGTGGTCTGGTGTCACCGGCG
>NW_011218700.1:0-585 GCF_000146605.3 Meleagris gallopavo | reverse complement strand
GGGTTGCTTGACTTTGGGATTGCTGCGGTCTGTAGGAAGATGGTGTTCTAACAGTCATATTGTAAGCAATTTTCCAGTAGCCCTTCAAGTTCTCATTCAGATGTTTCCCCACCAAGTTTAGCTGCTCTGTATCACTGCAGGCCTCTGATATTCCTGTTCCACAACCTATGAAGCCTCTGCCACCAGCCAGTGGCCCCATAAAGCATGAAAGCATTGGAAAGATCTTTCAGGCGTTAACACTTGTTGACAAATTGCATCTTTTCACGGGAGAAGGTGAGAAACTGCAGCTTAAGAAAATCCAGCTTTGCTACACTCCCCAAGTTGTGCTTCCGTCCCTGGCAGCTGTGGTCATGACTGGTGGGAATATAGGATTTTGGCATTGGAACTGGCCTTACTTCATGCAGGTATTGTTGTGAGATCGGGCATGTAGGCTGTGCACTCTCATTTCCAAAAGCATTTGCCCTTCAGTGAATCTTCCGCGAAGGAATCGTTGGCTGAGCTCAAACAAGAAGTCTGTGCCTCTCATAGCTGCTTGTGTTGCTGTGCTCCTGGTAGCTTTGCTGAAGGTTGTGCCAGAATCTGAAG
>NW_011218699.1:0-384 GCF_000146605.3 Meleagris gallopavo | reverse complement strand
AAGAAAACAATGTGACAGCTTCCAACCCAACCACATTTCCTCTAAATATATAAATATAAATAAATATATAAATAAATATAAATAAATATGGTCCTCTAAAGCAACCAAAATTTTCCACGATTTGTCTTCTTTTCTCCATTTTGTTTTTGAAATACTTAAATACTTTAGATATTCTGAATACTATTTAATAGGAACACATATTAAACATACAAACCTAAAGTTTTGTGGGTTTTTTTGCTTTTTTTTTTTTTTTCCACTCTTATCTAACAGTCAACACTATGATCTTTTCCTTGGAAACAATACAGTTGGCTAAACCAGATTTTTTTAATTAAGAGATGGATGTTTAAAATTAACTTAGCTTTACATTTCCTACCTGATCACCAC
>NW_011218698.1:0-304 GCF_000146605.3 Meleagris gallopavo | reverse complement strand
TTTTTACAAAAGCGGTTTTAAATGACCTGTCAACACAGCTAGTTCCGGCTGGCTTCTTTTTCTTTTTTCTTCTTTTTTTTTTTTGTTTGAGGGTGGCAGAAAGAATGAATTAAAGGAAAAAAAAAAACATTAGGGGATGGCTTCTGTTTATTTTTATAATAAGTGCACATCTTGCAGTAGGGTAGCAAAACTCTGGGAAGCATTTACCTCCTGCTGAAGCCTAGGAGGTTATGTATCTCATATCCCTGACCTGTTCCTGGGCAGAATCCTGTGCTGCAGCATGAGGATGATTTGCACAGAGTGG
>NW_011218697.1:0-537 GCF_000146605.3 Meleagris gallopavo | reverse complement strand
TTCCTGGTCACTCCAGTTCACACCACCAGCTCATTTGTAAGCATAATGAGGGGCTGCTACCTGCTGCTGTGTCTCTCTTGTTATAGTCCTGGTCATGTTAACCTTCATGACATGGTAATTAGATTAAAAAACAAACAACAACAACAACAACAACAAAAAACAATAAAACCCAGCCCTGTCTGTATTTCCCTTGTGTTTTCCTTCTGATAGTGCTGGGTCTATAAAAGTTCTGCCTTTATATACCTCCAATTATTTAAACTTTAAAAAAAAAAAACAACAAAAAAAAACCAACCACTAAAGTAGTAGTACTGTAGCACTTGTATTGATAGCTCTCATCTCTTTAACTACACTGTTTCATCACTGGTGGTGTGTGAACTTCAGATTGTTTAGGCTTAGATTAGGTAAGCATCCAAAAGGACTAGGCTTATCTCAGATTTGCAGTTTGAAAGCTATAATGTACTATTCAGGGAAGCATCTGTCCTGCAAGCTGAATTTCATTGTTTAGTATTAAATTTCTGTACAGTGTTGGGGAGAAAA
>NW_011218696.1:0-473 GCF_000146605.3 Meleagris gallopavo | reverse complement strand
AGGTGATAGAGCAGGAAACTTGTTGGAGCTCAGAATTTAGATGTCGAATTTTGATGTAGGAAATTCTATCTGCATACTAATATTTTCAGTAGGAGTGCGGTATCCCTGTATTGCCAGACACCATGCAGAGATACGTAATGTCCTCCAAGTTTGTACAGAAAAATGTAAATAGTTACCAATTAAAAAAAAAACAAAAGCCAAATGGAGATAGGAAGAGATGTAAATGGTAGCTTCCTGATTATTTCTGGTTTTCCTCCCTTATTATATTTGCCTACAAAAATTTCCCAGTTGTACTTGTCTTAACAACACTTAATGTACTGGTGTTATATCAGCAAAATCTGCTTCTCAATTTGCTATGGTAATCCACATCTATTTGGAGCACTGTTGGTGCTACTAAATCTTGCAAACCTGTGAAAACAAAACTAAGCAACAGTGTTGTTTACTTCAAATTGAGGGGGAGCTGATCTTTATTT
>NW_011218695.1:0-566 GCF_000146605.3 Meleagris gallopavo | reverse complement strand
AAATGTACTATACAAAATAACTTAGACACTATAAGATGCCACAAATTTTTGGTGCTACAATGTTCATTTGACATCACTTCTCTCTTTTTTCCAGACATCATGATTCTGTGTGAGGTTGTGTGCCAGGTAAATCAAGGTGAATGGGGTACACAGGGTAAATTGTGTGTCAGCATATGAGATGATCATCTAAACCTACTCTGTATTTAAAGAAAAGAAATAGGCACATCTGCAGTGTCTACTCCAAGACAGGAGGAAGTGCATGAAGAGGAGGTCGGATACTTGTGGTCAGATACTTGCAGTGGAAGTGAACTCAGAGGAGATGTACTTCAACAGAAAGTACAATATATAGTACTAGATCTCAAGAGCATGTATAGAGGTACAAGTTATGCTCTTTATATGTTGTAGCATATAATCTCTTTAGTTATTAATGTTTTTCATTTATATTTTTAAATTTTTTTCCAGTACTTTCTTGAGTACATCTCAAGGAAGGTTAAGAATTTTTTTAAATATAAGCTTACTTTTTTGCACTTGATATGTCTCAGTAAATTAAATTATATCATTGAGAA
>NW_011218694.1:0-428 GCF_000146605.3 Meleagris gallopavo | reverse complement strand
CCCTGCGGTGTTTACCCTGAGCCTGCTCAGCTCTGCAGAAGCTCTCAGCTCCTGGCTGCACAGAGCAGCAGCAGTGCGGCCTTGCTGAGTGATTGATGTGTAAGCTGTTAACTGCAAACAGAACAGCCCCTGCTGGAATGGGGCAGGCAACCTCCTGACTGCTGGGTTTTTTGCTGTTTGGCACATGTGTCACAGTACCCACTCAGCAAATAAGCTTACAAAAACAAACAAACAAAAGAAAACCAAACCACCAAAACTATTTTTTTTAAGGGTAGAAGCTTTAGAGAACATGTGCTGGATCTGGTGCAGTATTTTCCATGCAAGCAGACACCTGGGCTTTCCGGAGAGCACAGCTCTCAGCAGGCTCAGTTGGAAAGTTAATGCATACCCAGGTGATTTTGGTACACGGTATTATTTACCCTATTGAC
>NW_011218693.1:0-443 GCF_000146605.3 Meleagris gallopavo | reverse complement strand
AAAAATGTAAATAATATATGTATGAAACCTTTTTTATGGAAATGAGGCATTCAGGATTATGTGAACAGTTTGGGCTATTTTTTTTTCCTTTTAAACACAACAGATAAAGATGTGTGATCTATTATTCAGGGCTTTAATTACAGTTCTAAAACTGCAGTGATTTATTTAAAAATAAAATAAAAATCCCTGGGCATAAAAGTAATGTTTTCTGTGGTAAAGTTGGGGGTATTTTTTTTTTAACTAACCATTTGCCACGGTAAAAATACAGGACACGAAATCACTACTGGGAGATTTCGATGCTTTGGAATCATCCACAGAAATACTTCTTAAATGCGCTGGAATCCAGGCGTCCTGCACATCAGCAAAGGCCTTCGATAAATAGGTTTGACCTGATTTAAATTTAATGAGATACGTCATCCTGATTGTTAATAATTGGTTTGGGG
>NW_011218692.1:0-396 GCF_000146605.3 Meleagris gallopavo | reverse complement strand
ATTTCCAATCTATTCCGTCAGTAGCGGTCACTTCCCAGGCAATGTATTTCATTCAGTATCTAGTTGTTCTCACAATTTCAAAAGTTACTAAGCTTGAATCAGCCTTGTTATCTCTTGTTCTATCCTGCGTGGATATTCTTTGGTTGAATTTATTTTTCGAACAATTATACTTGTTCTGCATTATGTAAGGATTTCTGGGGATTAATATATAATATACATTTATATATATATATATATATATATATATGTATCTGTTTGTAAAATTATTTGACCTTTTCTCAAAGAATGTTCCACATATTTCCTGTTCATTTTGTCATGCATTTGGAATCAAGAGAAGTTTGTGATTTAGAGAAAATTATGGCTTAATATTCTTTCTCAATAATGAAATTTATTTTT
>NW_011218691.1:0-412 GCF_000146605.3 Meleagris gallopavo | reverse complement strand
AGATTAGTCATATATATATATATGGAATAGTCATAATATATAATAGAATGTGTGGAACTTGAACAGGTTACAAATATTTTAAGGAATTCCTGAGAAGTACAAGAAGTCCCTAAGTAACACAATTGCAATTGATAGATAACTCAGTGAGCTTAGGAACATGCAACATTAACATTGTACCTTAGTATTTCCTGCCACATTCAGTCTGCCTCCTTTTACATCTTGAATCTCCTTCATTAAAAAAAATAAAAAAAAAATTGAAAATGGAGAAGGTTTAAGGATTGTAAGCATTATAATACTGGCATCATATACAGATGATTAAGCCTCTTCTTCCTTGAGGTTTTAGATCCTGCTGAATAGCTCATCACTGCTGTAGTTAATATACAAGGCAGCACTCTGACATAATTTTAGAAAG
>NW_011218690.1:0-317 GCF_000146605.3 Meleagris gallopavo | reverse complement strand
TGATTAGTTTGGATTGAATTTACCTCAAAGACAAAAAAGCATTTTACATTGGAGAAAAAATGGTCCAGGGCTTTATCATAACAGATACATTCAAAGATACGAAATGATTATAGCAACATCTCAGAAGGGTAAGCCAAGGAGCTCATAAACTGTTTTTCTGCAGTCAAGTGAAAAGATTTACAATTAATAGTAATTCACCTGTATGCATCCAACTTCCCCTTCTTCCAATTCCCCCCAAAAGGAGTAACTGATGGGCTCTGTCATATGATGTGATTTAACAAAAACTGGCTTAAAAAAAAAATCCAGTATCTTTTACA
>NW_011218689.1:0-350 GCF_000146605.3 Meleagris gallopavo | reverse complement strand
ATTCATGAAGTGTCTCAGGAAGCTTCATAGTTCCTGCTTTGGAGTGGTGATTTTTTTTTTTTTTTTTTCCCCTTAAGAAGCTGACCTAACTAGAACAGAACAGTGAATGAGTGGATTGGAAACAGTTTATTAGATTATCGTTTTCTAACTAGTTCTTGTAAAGCATTTACCATGAAAAAACTGTGCAAGAGCAAATTACTGCTAAAGTTTTAACTTTTCTAGTATCTCAGGATCTCTCATTTCTGTGAAAGCAGTAGAGAAATTGGCTGGTTTGGTTTTATGTCTTCTAAAAGCCATTTCCTTCCCCCCTCCACTTTTTGCAGGTGAAAATTAGTTTGGGGATGTGAATA
>NW_011218688.1:0-804 GCF_000146605.3 Meleagris gallopavo | reverse complement strand
ATTTCTGTTGGATTAATGCTTTGCTTCTTGAGACCCACTGGGAAATATTAAAAGGAGTTGCAAAGAAAGCAGGCTTTGTTGTTCAGGAATTATGGCTGTTCAGGTAGATTCAAATTAAGTGTATCAATTATTAATATATGCTCCTTCCTATTTTCTAAATATTTAATATTTTAATTAAAATAATTGGTACTCATTTACAGGAGGTGGCTGATATAATTAGATTGATAGTGATTATTACCTTGGAATGCTATTGAATTAATGCTGACAGATATGGTAAGTGAATTAGTTCAACAGTCTTCTAAATCGTATGGTAGCTGATGAGAACGCTTACATAAGAATAGGTAATATTAAGGTAATATTGATTGCTTCATTCCAGGTTACAAATGATATAATATAGAATATTCAGCTAGGTAATTTAAGTATTTGTTTTACATCATTTACGTAATTCTTCTTTTAATTTTGAAATAGGTAATTTCATACTTACTTTGTTTAAAAAGTCTGACCTTGTAGATTGGAAGGTCTGGACTATCTTGAGATGAGCAGAAATCATTCTGCAGAATTACATGACATTTTCTCACATCAGAGAGATACAGTTCCATCTTAATTTTGCCAATATAATGCCCAGCCAAATTAAGAAATGAAAAATAGTCACCTTTCTTCTGAGTGCATGACAGCAGATGCCAGCTCCCCAGTCAGTCTCAGTTAATTTGAAAGCTTATAAAAAGACTTTCTGAGTGAAAAAAGGCCAAAGCATTTCAAAGGCAATTTATTCTCTCTCTCTGATGTGAGAAAATGTCATGTAAT
>NW_011218687.1:0-428 GCF_000146605.3 Meleagris gallopavo | reverse complement strand
CACTGCCGTGGCTGTCTCTGAGTGCCTAACTACAAGGGTGCTAAAGTTGTAAGAAGCCAACTTAGCAAGGTTAAGGTGTTGTGCAATAACACAATGCAAAACTCTACAGGTAAATAACTTTCTGAGGTCTGCTGTACAATTCTGAAATAACTTTTTTTTTTAAGTCATGTGAGTTGCATAGAGGTGAATTGCTGAAAGTGCTTCTTTCAAAATAAAGAATTTTTTTTTGTGAGCATGCCAATAGTAGTGGGCAGGAATAGCTGTTTTCACTGATAAACGTGTAGCAGGTTCGTGTGATCCGTGATCTGTAGGATCCATGATCTGCTTTAGGTACCTACACCACTGTTCTGCTTATGATGCAGGGACTGAAAATCCAACTAGAAGATTTAACTGCAGAACTGCAGAAGTAGATCTTAATGGCAGTGCTG
>NW_011218686.1:0-449 GCF_000146605.3 Meleagris gallopavo | reverse complement strand
TTTCAGAGCCACTGTAAGCCACTGTATTTCAGAGCTATTTCAATCAACGTCACATCTCTGCCTCCTACATCTCTCCCCTCATTCACTCCAGTGTTTCCTGTTCCCCCCTCTTCCTCTGTGTTTCAGCTGCTTGGACCCAGAGGTATACAAAGCCCTTCATCCTAAGTTTCAAACAGACTCGATAAGATCAAATGGAAACCTTACAGTTTCTGGATAAGCTTGTTATCCTATTGGGGATTAAAAATGGGTTTCCTTTCTCTTGAAGCAGTGGGTAAGCCATGCTGTCTCTCCATTCTGGATAATTTTTCACTTCTTCCCATCTTTCATGGTTTGTTGTGGTATTCTCCTATCTCACTGAAATACTAGAAAATGTCAAGGAATTTTCTGAAGCACTGACAAACAGAATTCTGATTAGCAATTGTTGCCAGTTTGGCACTTGTATATATTTA
>NW_011218685.1:0-450 GCF_000146605.3 Meleagris gallopavo | reverse complement strand
ACTCAGCATGACAGGAGTATCCAGCTTGGGATACCCTGAACTCACTGGATCTTTGAGAAATAGTTAAATAGGCAAAGAAGAGATGTGAGCAGGAGGAATGGCTTCAGCCATTCCTTGCTCAGCAGTTCTTGGTAGCTATATCCTGAGGCAGAGCCAGTAAAGGGGTGGTCTGCTGGGCCAGTCCTGCTGGGCCCTCCAGCATATCTGTTTCTCTCAATTTAGGGGTGAGCTTTGTCAGGCTGCACTGAAAGCATAGTGTAACATGAAGTGGGGTCTAACTGTGCCTCGTTTACTGTATTTTTTTTTATTATTTTTTATTTTTCCTGCTTTTCATTTTCTTCCCTATTCCTTTTTACTTTTCAGTGGAACTGATGTACTGGGAAGTGATGCGACT
Organism: Meleagris gallopavo; assembly: GCF_000146605.3. Lineage (NCBI taxonomy): Eukaryota > Metazoa > Chordata > Aves > Galliformes > Phasianidae > Meleagris > Meleagris gallopavo. Next base: position 56 of record NW_011218685.1, on the reverse strand, counting down.
CCGGAGGGAGATGTCTCTGGCCAAACTTGGGTTTTATCCCAGTGAGATGTAAGCAG
>NW_011218684.1:0-480 GCF_000146605.3 Meleagris gallopavo | reverse complement strand
TGTTTCATTGATTGCCAGGAGCTGGGCACCCTTAATGTGTTGGTATCAAAGAAACAGATGCAAAACTAACCAGAGACTTCGTTTCTGTTGAGCTTTGAGATAATGACAAATGTCCAAGGGTAACACGGATGGAGGTACTGCTACACATCAATAGCTGTAACAAGGCCTTTTGTAGGACATGGGGAAACCTCGATATTTGGATGCCACAGTTGGCACTGAGCTTTCCTAAAGCTCTGCTAATTACAGGTGTGCTTGGTTTGCTCCACTGGGAACCTGCCTTTCGACACAACATCACCACTGCACCCCACCAGCACAGATCCCAGCCTGCAGGGCAAGATACACAGCTTTCCTGAGAGAAAGTACTGCACAGTGTCTACACCATTCCTGGTGTCAGAATCCCTCTCCTACAGTTGACAAAGTTGTTTTCCATTGCAGAGCTGTGTGCTATGTGTGTGGAATAAGAACTTTCTCTGTCACTGG
>NW_011218683.1:0-645 GCF_000146605.3 Meleagris gallopavo | reverse complement strand
AGTTGCTTAGGCTTCTGTCTTAGGTCCTAGATTCCTACTGGGTATCAGCATTCACTTCTCACTCATATCAATGGTGCACTATTACCTAAATGTTAAGCTAAAGCTGTCTAGAAAATATTCTTAAAATGTGTCTCCTTGTAAATTTTTTATAATGATTTGTTGACGTTGAAAGAAGACTTCAGAGTGTTTAAGTAACAGAGACTTACTCTATGTAAGAAAATAAACTAATAATAATGACCAAAAAGTCTTTAATATAGATTGATCATAAGAAACACAGAAAATACAGGCTGCAGTCTTGTAAACCATCTTGTGGTTGTTGAGCTTGGAATCTAAAACAGTCCTACTGTGTTAATACATTTATGACATTACTTGGCCTGAGAAGTTTCTTCCTGGAATAGATCACTAATTCACTTCCCGTCACTAAAACATTACTTACACGTTTATGTAAATCTTTAAATTATGTGATATTATGAATTTTATTTCTGTTGAGTATTTACATGTCTAGCATCTAATTGCTGAACTTTAAATAGATATGTAAGGCAAGCTAAACGGTACCTTGATTTTCTTCCAGCTTCCCAATTGTTTCTATCTGCTCAACAAGGTCATTTGAGTTCCACTGACTCATGCCGATGAGAATAGCACTTT
>NW_011218682.1:0-484 GCF_000146605.3 Meleagris gallopavo | reverse complement strand
AGACTAATGGAGCTACATACTTCCTCTTTTTTGATATCTTTGATGCTGTTCTTTGAAAGCAGATCATGAAAAATATCATGGCAGGAACCGCATGAGTATAGTTGATTTCTTTCACTTTCTTTTTTCATGTTTTTATTCAGTTAATTAGGCTTGTTCCTTATTTAATAACGTTTGAAGAAAACTAAATATCACTGTCTTTTTTTTTTTTTCTCTGCACATGATTCTGATCAAGCATCTCAGGGTTGTTAATGCTTTAATTTGTTTAGAACTTGCTTAAAATTATTACTTTGTTTAACCTTCTCTGCAGTGGAAGATTTGTGAGCCAGTCAGAACTTCTCTTTCAGTCCAGTTGTAGACCCATACGCTCTGGTGAAAAGTGACAAAATAGCTGTTTGATATTTTTCTAATCTGTAAACCCTAAGCTCTAAATGGGAGGCTGAATTATCTTCTGGTTAATTAGATCATAGCCTCTTGTGATTTATAT
>NW_011218681.1:0-460 GCF_000146605.3 Meleagris gallopavo | reverse complement strand
CTCTACACTCAGTGATTCCTCCTCTGTCCATGGAGCCTTAGCCAAACTATCAGCACGTGTAGTGCAACCAAATAATGTCAGTAGCTCATCTGAAGGCTGACCAAAACATCCTTTCAAACAGAATTCCTGCATTACTTCTTCACATCCTGTAAATCCCAGAGATGAAATATCTTCTTTTGTGGTAGCAGATTTGGAACAGTACAGACTTTCCATGCATCTCAGGACCAAGAAGATCAGACCCATGGAAGTATACGCTTGCTTTCATCTCGGTACAATACCTACCATCCATGTTATTGTCAGCTCTCGATTGCTTCCACCTCCTCCCCAACATCAGAAGGAGCCACATTAGGAGCTAGAAAACAAAAGAGACAAGAAATTAACTACAGAGTATGCAGTCAGTAAAAGAAAGCAACAGCATGATTTCTTTCTTTTACCAGTAAGTCCAATGAGCACATGTGGG
>NW_011218680.1:0-482 GCF_000146605.3 Meleagris gallopavo | reverse complement strand
GGCAAGGGATTTTCTCCATATCAAGGTGAGCTGCCAACATGCTGCAGCCCTACAAGGCTGTATTGTATTTACATGAAAATCCATGTATTTGCACTAAGTCCAGCCACAGATCAGCAGAGGAAAAATGTCTTATAGAATCAAAGAAATATGATAAAGGCAAAGCCCAATTGATACATGTAATCACCTCCCCAGCTGCATTTCCCTAGCAAGCCTAACAAAGGTTTTGTCTGTCCTGCCTATCACCTATTTTTGAAATTGCCTTGGAAATCTGAAAGAGAAATGCTGAAGTATTTTCTAAGTGGTTTTTATAGTTTGTATCTGATAATCAAAGAGCCTTAACTGGCTGTGTTCCTTCCTTGCTCTGTAAAGCAGAAAAAATCACATTCTCAGGTTGTTTTTTCTTTTTTCAGTTCCTAGAGCCGTCCCAACCCTTCTGCTATCTTTAGTGGGGAAGGGGAATATCTGGATGTTGAAAAGCAGCA
>NW_011218679.1:0-439 GCF_000146605.3 Meleagris gallopavo | reverse complement strand
TGGGCTGCCTAGGGAGGTGGTGGAGTCACTGTCCTGGGGAGACATTCAAGAAATGCTTAGATATTGTACTAAGGAACATGGTTTATTGGGCAATGTTGGTGGCAGATGGATAGTTGGACTACATGAGCTCAGAGGCTCTTTTCCAACCTTAGTGGTTCTATGATTCTATGAAAAGTGAGAGACAAAGGAGAGAAGGGTAATTTCTTTCTTTTGTTTTTTTTTCTTTCTAATAACTCCTCCTACCAAGCTCGTAATCCATTCCTTTTTCATCTCTTTTGATCTTTCTTTTTTTATAATTTATTTCCATATCACAGCAAACCATAAAAAGATGTAGTTACAGTCTTCCCAAGACTTCACTAAGCTTTTATTCATTTCAGAAATTACCCACAACATTTAAATAATCTCTGTTATTAAATTTTGCTTCTGATGTAAGAAGGCA
>NW_011218678.1:0-484 GCF_000146605.3 Meleagris gallopavo | reverse complement strand
ATCTGGTTTCTTAAACTGTAAAAGTATCTAAATGTGTTGTGAGGAGTAGGGTAGGTTGTGTTGATCCTCACAGCTCTAAGACCCTTAGTTAATACTCATCTGAGGGTGACTGTAAAGGAGAAGCATCTAGTTTGTGAGTACTGTTTTAATAACTGATTCTCAGTTATTAAAAATTTCTCTGTTAAGTTGAAAAAAGCACTTTTCCAAACTTTGCTTTTTATTTTGCTAAGCTTTGCTAGTATATTCACTACACAAAAACATTCTAGGGGTTCTTCAGGGAAATGAAATTTAGCCATCTTCTTTAGATTGGAGCTCTTTTTTTTTTTTGTCCAGGAGTTTAAGGTTAAGGTGTATTCTGAATTATGTTTGTATGTGCTAGAGAGCTTTTGATTTTGTTTTTTTCCCCAACACTGACATGCACAAGACAACCCAAAGGATTGATATTCAGGCCTTTGGAGTAACAGGCCGCCTTTGACTATATCAA
>NW_011218677.1:0-468 GCF_000146605.3 Meleagris gallopavo | reverse complement strand
TCCCTGCTGGCCACGCTATTTCTAATGCAGGCCAGGATGCCATTGGCCCTCCACCAGCCACCTGGGCACACTGTCGGCTCATGTTCAGCCGAGGATCCAACCACGCCACCCCCACGGGTCCCCTCTCCCTCTTCACAGTCATCCAGCCTATAACGCTGCAACCATGAAGGGCAGGTGATGGAGCACGATGCACAAACTTCAGCAGTGTTTACCTATCTGATATCTGATGTTTGAGGAGACAGTAACATCCTGACTTGTTACAGACATGAGTGTAAGAAATCTCCTATAGGCACAGCTAAGCACTGAAATATAGGGGTTGCACAGCATGTCCGTTGGTACAGCAGCAACCTAACCCATGTGACACCCCAGCCTGTGCTAGCCTCCTCTGCCTTATCTGCACAGCAAGAAGGCAAAAAGCAGCATCTGATACTCCCATAACTCCCAACACGCTGAAGTTCAGGAACAACC
>NW_011218676.1:0-388 GCF_000146605.3 Meleagris gallopavo | reverse complement strand
ACCCAGCGTGAGATTAAGAAACAACGGTTCAAATATTGGTCCGACCAGTTTATTATAATCCTAATTAGGGAGACGGGAAGGAAGGGAGGCGATAGAAAAGAGAGGTAAAGAAGCAAGAATTGTGTAAAGCGGGTATAGTCACCACTAGGATCCAGCAGCGATCCCATTGCGCGACGTTTCGATGGTCCGAGGTAGATGCAGCAGGGGGGGAGAGAGAAGCAGCGTGGCCGGCCTTGGGCAGCAAGCAGGTGGCAGAAGGAAGTCGCAGAGCCGATCCACGAGGAAGCAGCAGGACTCAGGTAGCAGGCCCAGGGGAATCCGCCAGCACGCAGGAATTCGGTGGTGAGGGATCTGATGGCAGACACCTTTTTCTATGGTTTTCGGTTCC
>NW_011218675.1:0-451 GCF_000146605.3 Meleagris gallopavo | reverse complement strand
GGACAACACAAAGCCAAAGGGACAGCACAAAGCCATTCCTTCAGCACCGCCTTGGGGCTGCAGAATACCCACCATCCCCCCTCCTGTCCCCACACTCGGCACCAGCCCCGTCCCTGTCCCTGGCACACAGTCGGCGTCCAACAGCCCTCCCTGAGCCCTTACGTGTGCAGGTGACAGCAGCAATGCTTGTCTGGGGGCAGGGCTGGTCGCGAGGGGTCCCCGTGGGGCAGGAGGAGAGGCTGGATTCGTTCCCCACGCACTGCAGCTCTCTGTCCCAGGTGGCACCGGTCCCTTCTCCAAAGGCACTTGCTCTGGGGACGGGCAGGGCTGTGCCACACTGAAGATCTCTGCAGACCACATCAGCAGCTTTGGGACCAAAGTGTGAGTCACAGACAGACTTCCACCCGTCCCCGTCATGGATCTCCACTCGTCCTGAGCAGCGGCTGTCCCC
>NW_011218674.1:0-541 GCF_000146605.3 Meleagris gallopavo | reverse complement strand
CTGCATGGGTTGCTTCAATGTCACGGGTTTACGTGGACAGGACTTCTTCCACGCCTTGACTGTTTATATGTGACGGTCACATAACGCACCATGGTCTAATGGAAATCCCTAAGAATCCTTGGCAAAGTACAAATTATTTCTTTCACTTGCACACTAATGATGAGGTGGAACCCTCTTCCCGTGTGTCCCGGTAAGCACCGCAGGGGAGCTGGGGGTGGCTGCTGTTTTCCTGCATCTGCTGAAATAATCTGATGAATGCTAGTTTGTGAAACAAAATTCCATTATATAAATCTGAAATTCATGTAGACACCCAGGGAACTTCAAGTTTGATTTGTGCTGCGTCACAGTGTGTTTTTTCCTTCTGTAAGAAAATTGAATTGAATTGATATAAGTTAAAATTTTGGTTTTTTAAAGAGGAAGAAGTTGTGATTAATTCATAAACGTTACTGCAGTAAGTATTTATTACTTTCTTCACAAATAACTTTCTTTGTAGAGATCTAATGTCAATAGTAAAATGTTCTTTAGCTGCATTAGGTAAACA
>NW_011218673.1:0-451 GCF_000146605.3 Meleagris gallopavo | reverse complement strand
CCCTGAGGCAAGTAGAATTACTCACATTTTAGAAGGTAAGGGATATGTTTCATATGTAAGACCATGTAGGACATAGCCACCCATGAAATTAGTATGGCTCCACTGAGATGCAGATATCCTGCTTTTCAGACTTAGAATTCAGACATTTCTGTAGCCTTTACAAGCAGTTGAGCACACTCAGCGTTTGCACAAAGAAAGTATCCAGAAAACAAAGAAATAATGTTTTCAACTAGCTCAGTAATAGTGAATACTTAAACATTTTGTTGATTTTAAAACTTAATAATTTTCTACTAGGAAGAACTTTTTTTTTTTTTTTTCCTTTGGTGTATATTTCCCATATGCGAATTTTTGTAGAGAATGGGGAATGCTAATTTTGGCCACTTCAATGAATGAAATTTTGCAAGATAAGCAACTCAAATTAGCAGATTAGAGGTTGATAATCCTGTAAATT
>NW_011218672.1:0-459 GCF_000146605.3 Meleagris gallopavo | reverse complement strand
CGGTGTGTGCTGTGAGGGCTGTGGTGCTAACGTGGGGCTGGTGAGTGGGTTCCTGTGTTGTGTGCACTGCAGCAGCACGATCTGGCACCTAATGTCTGTAGTGTTAGCACTGGGAAACATCTGCTTGGGCACACAGACACATTGCAAACCTGTTAGGAAAAATAATCTGCAGCGCCAAAACAACTGCTCTGGTTTGTTCCACGGAGCTGCTCTCGCTTTGTTAGAGACTTTGGAGTTTTAGCAGTGATGGAGTGCTTAGCAATGCCACTGGAAGTTTGTGGGAGGAAAATGCAGCTGCAGGAGCTGTGGGTTCTGCAAAGAGTTAACCCGCACCGCTGGTTGCATGACAGCCCTCAGCTGTCAGTGCCTTCCCTCCAGCATTTCTCTCCTTCATTTCATCAAAGCAACAGGCATGGTTTTAATTTTCCATGACTTGCTTATGAAATATGATCCTTGCTG
>NW_011218671.1:0-338 GCF_000146605.3 Meleagris gallopavo | reverse complement strand
TGTTGGGTAATCTTGTTATTGCAAAAGTCAATATTATCAACTGTAAAATTCTCTTTTTGTTTTTAGGTAGCATATGCAGGAAGAACCCAAAGAAAGAAAGCCAAATGTTGTGACAATTTAAGACGACAGCACTCACTAGGATGAACAGGCTGTTCTTTAATGATGGTATTCTCAGCACTGATCCATGTATTTCATCTCTTGAATGCATAGTTATTTTTGAAATGATAAGCCAACTTTGTCTTTTCCAGAGGATGACATATTAATGCAATCGTATTGAAGTAATAAAGAGCTGTAAAGCTCTAACCTTGTGTGAAAATTGCATGTTATAAGTTGTGTAT
>NW_011218670.1:0-363 GCF_000146605.3 Meleagris gallopavo | reverse complement strand
AATCGTGCTACAGATATAGGCTGAACTAATCCCTAATCAGTAGTTTTCCTGGAATTCGGATACATATTCATTATACACCTCCCCCCCTCCCCATTCCTCCCGAGAGTTCATTAGCATGTAGACCCTCCCCTGTTGTGCATGTGTAGTGAGTCGTGGGATGAAGATTTATCGTATTCCTTGCAAAGGCTTCTGACTGTTTTCATTGTAAACTTCTGAGCTTTCGGGGTGGGGGGGGGAGGGGGGTATTCCCCCCAAACCGGTTTCTTCTTGCCCCGTGGACATCTAATCACCTCCCTGCCAAATATCCTCGGGCTGTTCTCAAACCCTTATCTTTATGGCCTTCATCCCCCTCACTATCCCAGT
>NW_011218669.1:0-567 GCF_000146605.3 Meleagris gallopavo | reverse complement strand
ACCTGACGTTGGCCCAGACATGCTTGCTGAAGGAAGAGTTCTCCAAATGCGAAGAGTGTCTCTGTGAAGCCATTAGGATTGACTTCCTGGTAATCCTCTGTGTTTGCAGGTGCAGGATGCTGTCCCAAAGTAGCAGACAGGCTGAATGCTGCGGCAGACTCCACCTGTGTTGTGTGTGTGTGTGTGTGAGAATCTAGAGTCCATGTTTCATTTCCACTTGAGCAATTCTAATATTAATCTGTAGCCCAAGTGCAGTTTCTCTGGGGGAAGACAATCACAGCTGATTAACCACCCCAGGCTGTGGCTGCAGCGCTGCCCTCCTCATTACCCAGCTGTCTGTATTTGCTGTCTGTCATCTTCCACACACAGACAGGCAGCATTTCTGAGTGAGGACTCCTCTTCTGCATTGTCTGCTTTCTTTTCCTTTGAACTTCTATATCCTGATCCTTTTCCCTACATTGTGACTCAGCCCCTGTTTCATGGGGAACAAGGTCGCTATTCAGCAGAGAGAGAAGGCAGCTTTCAGAGTCAGGTTGAATGGAAGGTGCAGAGGCTTTAAAGCTGCCA
>NW_011218668.1:0-471 GCF_000146605.3 Meleagris gallopavo | reverse complement strand
GTTTTGAGATTTATGAGGCATCTTACTTCAATAACTACCAGCTCCAGTTAACACAATTTGATTTATTAATGAGAAAGAATCAAAGATTAATATGATTTGGAGAGGACCATAGAAGTTGGAGTCAATAATGTTAACTGTGGAAGAAGTTTCAGATGATATTCTGCTCTACTTTTTTGCTTCTATTTTTCAAAAAAGGCATAATTATCTAGAAAATATATAGATCTGATTGTAGAGTTGAAGCTGGATTAGATTTTGTATGTACAAAATTGTCAAGATGAAGCCAAGAAGGACACTTAGAACACGTCAAGATTTTTGTCCCTTTCCCTTCTCCTCCCCTTTCCCCTTTCTTTTATCTCTTTCCGTTTCATTTCCTTTACAGTTTCCCTCTCCTCTCTCCTCTCTCCTCTCTCCTCTCCTCATTTTACAGACACTGGTAGCATAGAATTGAAAGTTTTATTCCTGAATGCCATG
>NW_011218667.1:0-526 GCF_000146605.3 Meleagris gallopavo | reverse complement strand
GGTTTGAATCGGTATCGGGAACTCTCTCTCTCGCTCCTGTTTTATTTTGATTTATTAGTCTCAATTTCTAATCAGATTGTATTATATTGTGTTATCTTGCATTCCGGTATCATAATTAGTAAAATAAGTTTTCCTCCATAGATTGTTGCCGCTGTTTTTTTGTTTTCCTCCCTTCCTTCCCATTTTGTGGGCTGGGGAGGGGAGGGCAGGGGCCTACCGCCCCCTGTCACGGGTGTAGATTGATCTCGTTAACTCCGTGACAACTTATTAACCTATCGAGCACGTTTTGTTTTCAGTGTTTGAAGGATTTCTGGATTTCTCCTGTTACGCTTTTGCTGTCCATGCTCTGGCATTTTCATTACATTTTTATTCTATCAGGGGAGGTGGAAATGCACAGCATCACTTCATGCTGAGCTTCATGGTATGGTCTCATCTGTGTATTAAATCTTAAAAAATGTGTTTTCTTACGTCCCTAGACTGAATGAAGTGGTTTCAAATGGACAAGGACTGGATAGATTTTTACATG
>NW_011218666.1:0-449 GCF_000146605.3 Meleagris gallopavo | reverse complement strand
TTAGAAGTTCCACTGTTGTAGCTTATAGAAGCTAATATTCTTCCCGTCTTGGGAATTCTTTAGAGGAAAAATGGGTACGTTTCTTTGCTTAACCTAATGAAATGTGTGAAATCACTTCTGATCACATGAGAAAAATGGTGAAATTCTTGTGATGGAGCTCACAAACATCTTGCTTCCTTTCTGGCATCTTCTTACTCATTTTCCACAGATAATTGCAGTTTCTACAATGTGAGAGCTGTTCCATGGGGAAACTATGTGATGTATTATGCTTGTTGCCTCTGCATATGGTATGTTGTTTTTTTTTTTTTCTATATTTTCCCAGAGGAAAAAACTCTGTCCTCATGCATGAGAAACTGTGAAAGATGCCAAAAATCCTCTCTGACCATCACTTTTTTAAAATATTTTATGAGGCTTGTTAGTCTTTGTTTGACCATTCACTTATACATTAA
>NW_011218665.1:0-410 GCF_000146605.3 Meleagris gallopavo | reverse complement strand
CACTGCATAATATTCCAAAGGTAATGTTTTATTTTAATAACTTCTGCAAAGAAAAATTTTCCTTCCCCAATTTTCTCCCTCTGCTGGGACCTTCTAATCTTTAGAGCCAGACTGTGGGCTAGCAAGAAGTCATGCCATTAAGTCTGTCAAGTGATGAAGTTACTTGATATGAGCAGTAGGGAAAGAAAGCTATTAATATCATTGTATTAATGGAATGAATAGAGATAGTAAGGTTGTTTTTATGGTTACCCAGACAATGTATCAAATGTGTGAAGTTCTAAAAAGGAAGCAACAGAAACTCGTATGGCAATAACAACCTTTTTTTTTTATAAATTGACATTTGACAGGACAGCTGTTTATTAGACAAGCTACATTCATTTCCATATACTCAGATACGTTTTCATTTTTGT
>NW_011218664.1:0-436 GCF_000146605.3 Meleagris gallopavo | reverse complement strand
CCACTCTGCATTTTACATTCCTTTGGCCCAAAGCCAGGGAAAGAGAACTGGCCTGGATGATAAAAACTGGAAATGTATCTGGTTCGGCAGCGCATTTCTAAAGAATGACTACTACAAGATCTTCCTAAGGAAAACACAGGAATCCCTAGTGATCGGCAAAGTGTAACTCACCCACAGGTCCCCAGACAGCCTCTTCTCTAACAGCAAATCACTTACCCATTCTAACATGAGATTTATTATCCTTTTCAAATTTGTTTTTGTTAATAATATTCTAGATATTCATATATATCTAATGTGTTGTTTTTTTGTTTTTTTTGTTTTTTTTTTTAATTGTGATAGATCTATAGCTCTGTGACACAAAAGGAGATAGTAAGTTATTAGACTTGGGTGAACTAAGAGAAAGAGGGATAAATATTTTTTTTACAACACTGCAGAA
>NW_011218663.1:0-589 GCF_000146605.3 Meleagris gallopavo | reverse complement strand
AAGCGTTGAACCTGTGAGTGTTAGGTTGTGATTGTATTGCTCGTGTTTCTCAGCTTGCCACAATTTTGTCTCTTTGAGTTGGGGTATCAAAAGACACCACCTATTTGTATCTGTATTCCATCACGTGAGACAGGCATTTCACCAACAATGCAGGGTTTCTGTTGTTTTTGTTCTGTTTTCAAAACACTGGTGCTGTTTAGAGAAGCGTTTAGGGAGTGATAAGAAAAGCTGCCTGAACCACAGAAGAATGAAAAGTGTTATTGCAGTATTGATGCCTTGTTATGATTTAACTATGCAAATATACAAATAGGTGAGAGGGAAAAATTCTTGGGTTGCATACCTGATCTCATAGTTTTTGCTCTTGAAAGTACTGGTTATTTTGTAGGTACATACATATACAAACAGACATGCATGCACACATATATGCAAAGTTCTTTTTTTTCTTTTTAATGTAGAAGTGATGAAACAAAACCCTTTTCCCCCGAGTTCTACCTGATCAAGTGGTGCAAATATAACTTGCTCCTGCTAAAGGAGGATCTGGGCTAAGGGCAAACCTTGGATTCCCGTCTTTCATGTCTGAAGTCTTGTG
>NW_011218662.1:0-474 GCF_000146605.3 Meleagris gallopavo | reverse complement strand
GCAAAATCATAATTTCTTGTGTAGCATAAGGAAAAATGACCAAACTATCTAAGTTATTCTGTGTAAAAATTCATGTGCATGAACAATCCTTGCTTAAAGATCTACTCCAGCACTTTGTAAAATAATATAAAATAGTGTGGTTCAGCCTTTGTCTTAGTGATTTGCAGGTAATTCTTCTTTATGTACTGGTGGAAGGATTGCTATTTTGACCAGCAATCTAGTTCAAGCTGTGACCAATAAGGTTTGATTGATTTAGTTTTACTTATGTTTCATTTGTTTTTTTAATACTTAGTCAAGTGTCACTTTTAATAAAGTTTCTGTAATTGGAATTTGGCTTCTAAATTTGTTAATGATGTGGGATGCAGAATTGAATAATCCACTCTTTTATTACATAGTTTTCTTTAAAGAAAATGAATCTATTGCATGCTTTCTTGCTAAAAGTAACAGATAGATTCTGAATGCCTCAGAGCAAGT
>NW_011218661.1:0-472 GCF_000146605.3 Meleagris gallopavo | reverse complement strand
AACTATCCCTAACTATTCCCCTCTACTCCTACCCCCTATTCTCAGTTACTGCAAAACCTTCTTTTTGTCCTTTTACTTTTCTACCTTCAATCCCCCTTTCTTCAATCTAGCAGGATTTCTACCTGCTAGATTATTCCTTCTTAAAGTGTGAAATAAGCCCCACTTTCTACCTTTTGCCTTAACTCATGTTTATTCCAGACTTCGTACTTTTTTCTCGTATTCCGGCACAGGCACATAGAACACCTCATTACCACACAGGTAAGGCCTGCCAATAGTACCAGTATGATGCATACCAAGAAAAGTTGCCTTAACCATCTTAGATTTGGTAACCAGTTAGTAAGTGAGTCCCATAGATCTGTTTCCCAGCTTGTGTCATCCATGCTAGTCTTATGCAGAACCTTTGTCTGTTCCCAGATTTTCCTTAAGTCTGTTTCAATTCTCAAATTCTCATTTATGTAAGCACAGCAACTCT
>NW_011218660.1:0-512 GCF_000146605.3 Meleagris gallopavo | reverse complement strand
CAGTTGGGAAACATCTCTTTACCTTGAAAGTTGCCAAACACTGGAACAGGCTTCCTAAAATGCCTGGTGACTCATGCCTGACAGTGCTCAAGAGATGTTTGGACGATGCACTCAGTAAGGTGATTTAAGTTTTGGTTAGCTTTGATGTGGTCAGGAAGTTGGACTCAATGATCTCTGAACATCCTTTCGATCTGAAGTATCTACATATTCTACTCTAGTTCTGACAAAATTAAAGTGTAATTTAAATAATAAAAAAATAAGTGGGAGATGGGAGCAAGCAATTATACGTAGTAATGTGTATATATGTATGTGTATGTGCGCACGCACACACACACATATATATATATATATATTTATCTATGTTACTACAGTGTTAATAAGGCCTGGAGCTTGTGGTGTGACATTGAATGGATAAAACACACTGCAGTTCTAGCAGAAATAACAAAAAGTGATATCGAAGACACTGACACTGTGCTTCAAGGCATAAGACCAAGACTAACCTATAGACAAAA
>NW_011218659.1:0-499 GCF_000146605.3 Meleagris gallopavo | reverse complement strand
GCTGGTATTTTGCTGAGAGCTATTGGTATCCTGCTTCTTACATTCTCAACTGTGAGGTGTTTCTCCTGAAATGAAGCCAGAATGCGCTCATTTGCACAATGCTGTGTGTAAATGCCTTTTCCTCTCTTAAGTCTTGGTTATCAAAATTTGGAATCCACTGTACCTAATTTTTATCCTTTTTTGTTTGTTTAACATACTAAACTGGTTCAAGCAAATGTCTATCATGAAGCATGAGGATAAAAACAATGTTATGTTTGAAAATTTTCTTTCACAGGAAACATAATAAATGACCTTAAAATAGTGTCTTATCTCTTATTTATACTAAACTTCAATTCTTGTTTATTTTTTTCTAAAAGAAATAAATATTCTCAGAACCTGGAAGGATCAGAGAGCTGAAAGACTTGTATTTTTTTCTCCATTCAATTTTTTATTACAAAGACATTTTAGACTCTGCCTGCCTCAAGAGTTTTAACCTTAAAATAATACTTGTTACTAAGGT
>NW_011218658.1:0-376 GCF_000146605.3 Meleagris gallopavo | reverse complement strand
TGTCTGGTTTTTTTGGTTTTTTTGTTTTTTTTTTAAGTTTGCTTCCATATTCTCCTCCCACCACCTTCACCTAAGCCAAGAAACAGTGGCTTGCTTCCAACAGACAAAATAATTGAGTTCTGGTCTAGCTTCCAAGCTAGTGGCAAGGCTCAGCATAAACCAGGCCTGGCTCCAGAACAAAATTTGTATATGTTTTTGTATTTAATGTGCTGAAACTGAAAACCAGATAAGAAATTCTTCTCAGTTTTGCAATTCTTTGCTATAAATTCAGTCATGGTGTGGGAGTTGAGTTAATGCACACTCAGGGATTAATTCTAGCTTTCTACTACGCTTGTGTGCATCCACTGTCATGCAATTGCCTGATGGCGATGGCACT
>NW_011218657.1:0-438 GCF_000146605.3 Meleagris gallopavo | reverse complement strand
ACCTTACTGCCTGATTCTCTCTTCAGGTCCTTTCTTTTTATTATCTTTCCAGAAAAAACCCTGAGGGATTAAAGCAAAAATGTTTCAGAAGTCTGCTCTGGCACCATAGGAGGAGGACGTATGGTTTGTTTACTCATTTAGGTTTCTTTCTTTATAGGAATATTTCTTGTTAATAATTTTTGCTGACTCGTTGCTTCGTTTTCCCCTTGCTTTTCTGCTTTCCAATTTATGTGGTTGTTGGCTAAGAAATAAGATGCAGAATGGATAACATTCCCAACATTTTGGAAAGCAATGTTCAGATCCTGTGACAGACTTCTATGTGGCTTCAGACAATCAATTTAACCCTTTTTCCATGCAGTTAGAAAAATATAATGCTGTGTTGCACAGAATTGGCTGAAGGAGCCAGTTGGAGTACTGAAAGAAGTACAGGTGATTGAG
>NW_011218656.1:0-457 GCF_000146605.3 Meleagris gallopavo | reverse complement strand
GCAAGAAGCAAAAAGGAAGCAAGCAGCTATAGTAATTTGACAAGAAATCTATTATTTTTTATTAGTTGAAAAATAACTGTATTTTCTTTCTGGGCAGTGATCTCTTCAAAGTGGACTCTGAAAAGCCATTGTGTTTTAAAAGTAGATTTGTTTACATTAATGCTTAATGTCTCCAGGAAAATAAGACAGTATAGGTATGCTGCATATATGATAACGTTGTTAGAAAATGGGAAAAAGCAGGCAGAAAGCTTGACTTGCAAATCTGAAGAAATATGTTCTATGTAAGTTTGTGCATAATTCTTGATCTATGCTTGTGCCTCCTACATATTTTTCTCTTTGTGAGAAAATTGTCACTCAGATATTTATGGGTTTTTACGTTTTGAGAAGAACGTTGAATGATCTGAATATTTTATGTTATTTAACAAAATCTTAGAAAAAGGCCTTAAAAGTACATTTT
>NW_011218655.1:0-446 GCF_000146605.3 Meleagris gallopavo | reverse complement strand
GCATCAGCCAATCTGAGTTTATCCCCAAGAGAGTTCCTTCTTTCTTTCTGTACACATGATGTTTACATTTCCAGGCTGGGTTATCTAATCTGTTGTTGTTCTAACAGAAAGCACTTCCTGTTTCATTTCTTGGCTTCTTTAGCCATGTGGCTACATGGTTTTCACAGCTAATGTAAAGGAGGCACCTTTAGGACTCTTTGCAGAATAAATCAGATTAAACCAACAAGACAGGGTCTACTGCAGCAAGCTCCTAAGCCAGAGCTGCCATAAAAAAAGCCTGTCCTGCAAGCTGCCTTTTCTTTCTTGCACCATGCCAGCCTTGCCAGGGGGCAGCACGCAGGGACAATTACACAGGAGCAGAGACTCTACTCCCTGCCCACAGACAGGGCACTTTCCCCTACTGGGAAAGAGTCTTATTGAAATGGAGAGGCTGAAAACCATCTTTT
>NW_011218654.1:0-528 GCF_000146605.3 Meleagris gallopavo | reverse complement strand
TTTTCCTGCTTTGGTGTAATAACATCACAGCCAAGCTCTCTGTTATGCCTTAACATCTGTATATTTGTTAATTGTACACTGCTACACCGTAACATCGGTCTATTCATTAACTGTACAAAACACAGAGTGAAGTGTGAGTAAACCCAGATTAAAGTGTGAGTAAACCCAGATTAATGTGAGTAAGAATGAACAAGTTAAACTGGAGTAAAGGGTGAGTAAAAGCAAGAGAAAAGTATATTAGTGCAAAGTGTGAGTAAAACACAAGTGGGCCAGTTTTACTCACACTTTACTCCTGGTTTGCTCACCTTTTCTTTGGGTTGTACTCTCACTCTACACCAGGTTTTCACACTCTTCACTTTGAGCTTATGCTTACACTACTCCAGGTGCACTCAAACCTTACTCTGGGTTTACATATACCTTACTCCACGTTTACTAGTACTTTACTCCGGATTTACTCACACTTCTTTCTTGACTGTGTTGGACTCACACTTGACTCAAGGTTTACTCAAATTACTCTTCAGCCTTACA
>NW_011218653.1:0-378 GCF_000146605.3 Meleagris gallopavo | reverse complement strand
ACAACATTACTTAAAAAAGTTAGATTAATAACAAGCACTATTATACACAAATTCTTTTGTCACAGATGGGCAAGTAAGTTAGGTCCACCATTCTCCAACCCAAATCATTCTATGGTTCTATGATTCTCTGTAAATTCAGTGAGGTAATTTAATTTTAAATGACAAGGTAATTTAGGAGAAAAGAAACAATTAAAAGGAGTTGCTTAGGCTTCTGTCTTAGGTCCTAGATTCCTACTGGGTATCAGCATTCACTTCTCACTCATATCAATGGTGCACTATTACCTAAATGTTAAGCTAAAGCTGTCTGAAAATATTCTTAAAATGTGTCTCCTTGAAATTTTATAATGATTTGTTGACGTTGAAAGAAGACTTCAGAGT
>NW_011218652.1:0-482 GCF_000146605.3 Meleagris gallopavo | reverse complement strand
TAGATTTATGTCAGAACTATGGCTACGTTTTTTTCTTGGATGTTCAGCTTGTTTAAAAACATAGTTTGCAGTATATATTTCTAATTTGAATCTAGAGTTAGTACTTTGATCAGCTAGCTGAGGCTACATCGTGTGACTTTGCAGCAGGGGTCTGAAAGTGCTGGGAGATTTAAGCATAATCTGCTAGGACTGAGTGAAGAAAAAGAGAAGTGTATTTTATATTGTCTTGGTGAGCTGCATGAGTTGATGAGAGCTTTATAGGAGTGTGCGAAGACTGTGTTTTTTATGTACGTAGGTATTTGCTGTGCAACTTCTGTGGGCTTAGTATCTTAGATGTTCACTAAAGCATCCGTGCTAGTTTTTTCCTAGATGAAAACGAGAATGGATGCATGATGTTCTTATTGTACACTCTGCTCATATATTTTCTCATTCACAGATAATTTCCCGGTAGATGGAAACTCGTGCACTGCTTCTGGAGTCCC
>NW_011218651.1:0-490 GCF_000146605.3 Meleagris gallopavo | reverse complement strand
AAGAAGACCACGATCTATGCTCTATTTCTCTTTCCGTCTAAGGGGGTGACCTGCACGACTCCAAGTAAAAGTGCTCTCAAACAGCATTTCTCCAGAATTACCTCATTCCCCGGTGCTCCGGAAATAGGTGATGGGCTCCAGTCCTCTCCCCTGAGGACAGAGCTGCACTCGGGGCCCTCACACCATGGACCAGCACTGGACGAGCACTCCAACCTCCAGCATGTGGGTGCAGGCTGGGAAGTGCACTACAAGGGCAGGCTAGCTAAGCAGAAGGAGAAAACTTCCCCGACCTTCCCCAAAGCACAGGGACAGCTGGTAAAAATCAACCCAGCCAAAGCCATGCTTGCCAGCATCAGCACAAGAACCCCTGTGCCAGGCTGTACTTGTCCATCACAGCTCCCTCACGGACTGGCCAAGGCCGGAAGCTCTGGGCCACGAGAGGAAAAGCGGAGATCTTCCAGCAATGGCACCGCTGAGGGACCCAGCTCTG
>NW_011218650.1:0-348 GCF_000146605.3 Meleagris gallopavo | reverse complement strand
ATTCCAATTTATTTCCTTATTCCCCCAAAAATAGTACGGGAAGATATCTTGCTTACATTTCTTTGTAGTGCTACTTTGTAAGTGGTTCTAAATGTAAATACATCTTAAACTGAAATTACTTTGTTGAATGTCTGACATTGTTTCTGTGTTAAGTTGGAAAATACTGAAGTTCATGTTTTAGTGGCTGAAAAAAAAGTAAGTTTTATGGAAAATAAATGGAAGTTCCCAAGATTTTGAATCTGCTCTTTAATTTTTTTTTTAATTTAAAAAAAAAAAAACAAAAACAATTACTTATGCCAAGAATTTCATTATTGTCTATTAATTGCAAATTTATCTGTGTGGTTCTTT
>NW_011218649.1:0-430 GCF_000146605.3 Meleagris gallopavo | reverse complement strand
ACGCAATCCAAGGGCTGCACAAATGTGGGACAGTTCTGAGTGTAAGGAAAGGCATCTGCTGGGTGAGTGCTTTGCTGGGTGAGCATCACCCTGCTGAAGAGCAGGCAGCTGTTGTCTTTGCAGACAGCCACATCCATGGGGATTGGGAGCTTTTTCTGCCTTCCAGCTCTTGGCTGTAGAAATTTAAGGTTGCCTCTAAGCTTTAAAAGAAGATGAAAGACAAGGTTAAATGCAAAACATCAGCACTTCCTGCAGAGCACATCACACAGCTGTAGGCACCACCTGAGAGGCAAGAGATCAGAAAGGACAACCTTACTATGTGAACACAGGGACAAGCTGCTCTCTTCTTCTGGGCCTTTGTTTGCAGTGAGGATTTCCCTCAAGAGCGCTGCTCAAGCTGCAGCAGTTGGTCACTTCCACCTGCTGGACG
>NW_011218648.1:0-426 GCF_000146605.3 Meleagris gallopavo | reverse complement strand
GTAACCAATGTCTGAAATTTTATATGCCAGGTGTCTGATGCAGTCTCAGGTTTTGGCAAATTTCTTCCAAAGCAGTTCAGTTATTTTCAGGAACAAGATAGGCAGAAACAAGTTGTTTCGTGTGCATTGAAGTTTTTTGTTGTTTTTGTTTTTTTTTTTTTAATTTTAACTGTTTGGAGCAGAAACCTGAAGTTGTTAGGAGATTACTTTTTGCACTTATTTTCATCCTTACCAAAAGCCTCTGAAATTTTTGAAGTAAAAAATTGTTGCAGCTAGCTTTTTTTCATAATCCTTAGAAAATAAGGACCTTGATGGTTAATCAGCCTTTGTGTATCAAGATAGGATCGTGTCTACCAGAGTATTTCTGAAAGGTATTTAACTTTTGCTGCAAATCCTTCAGTTATGAAGATTTCTCAGCATAACAGA
>NW_011218647.1:0-349 GCF_000146605.3 Meleagris gallopavo | reverse complement strand
TGGAGGAGGTGAATTACCGTGGGCGCGTGGGAGGAGGCAGCCGCCTGGCCTCTCCGGGATCCAAAACAGTCATTAAACACCTCCGGCTGGGTGCAGAGCGTGCCCAAAGAGATGGGAGGGTGCCACGCTCCTTGAAGCCTTTTTTTTTTTTTTTTCTGGACGCTTGTGGCCTCTCGATTGCTGTGAGCTTTGCTGCATTGAAAAGCACCCAGAAGGACTTGAGGGAGCCCACCCAGCGGTGATTTTGGGGCGCCCATCGTCAGCCCCACAAACCCATCGTCCTTCTGGGCTGCTCCCCGGACCCCGTCCCCCCAATTCCTCCCAGGTGTGCCAAGACCTGAGCAGCCCC
>NW_011218646.1:0-508 GCF_000146605.3 Meleagris gallopavo | reverse complement strand
GGGATCTGTGAGCTGTTTTGTCCTTGCCTGGTGCTTTCTGATGCTTTCTTGGTTACTAGATGGCCGATTGAAATCTGCAAAGTTCTGACATGGGAAATGTTGATGATATCTTGTTATTTGTTGGTTGTTTTTTTTTTTGTTTTGTTTTGTTTTGTTTTTGCCCTCCTGTCTTGTCTGGTTTGTAGTGAGCTATTTTGATGAACAGGGAGAAATTTGTTAAAAAGCTGTTGATCTTGCTTTAGTTGTGGCTTTGTAGGTGAATTTCTAGAGACCATTTTGCAAGACTTATTCCAGAGGCTCTCTAAGTTGCTTCAGAGATTTCAGTGGCTTGTCATAAGCTGTTAATTGCAGCAGCTACACGTGGAAACCCTTCTACATTCCTAGAGCTAAAATTTGACCTCTAGTTTGAGGTAACAGATCAGTGCATCTGTTTCAGATCTGCTGCCACTCTTCCTGAACCACTTCTGATTTGTGTCCGGGATTTAGATAAGTGTGTCAAATATCTCCT
>NW_011218645.1:0-493 GCF_000146605.3 Meleagris gallopavo | reverse complement strand
ATGTTGCATCCCAGAGGTGCCCCCCAGGGGATGGATGTCAGCCCTGTCCCTCTGAGCCCATAGTTCATGTTCTCCATCGTGCTTTGGGCTTCTGCTCCCCTGGGCTCATGGGGGACACACCAGCTTGTGTGGTGGCAGCATCAGTATTGAAACAGCCACACTTATCTGTGGTCTTTTACCTTTGTGTAGTTGACATCTATTTTAATACTGGTTGGTTTTTTTGGTGGTGGTGCTTTTTTGTCTGTTTGTGTTTTATTTGTTTGTTTGTAGGCTATCAAACCTTCTTGTGAAAGCAGTATCTGATTTTAAAATCCGTCCTCGTTTGGAATTCAGTTTGCAAACCAAAGTCTAATTTGTCATCCAGAAAATAAATAAGCTTTGTCAGATAATATGTTTGTCTTGTTATTCATCCTTTTGATCTCTTTCTGATGTTATAGTTTGCCCCTACATTGCAAGCCATGCTTTCCTATTTGGCTTTTGGACTCCAAAGAGT
>NW_011218644.1:0-451 GCF_000146605.3 Meleagris gallopavo | reverse complement strand
CCCCCTGCTATGTGCAGGGTCGCCAACCAGCAGACCAGGCTGCCCAGAGCCATTTGTACCAAAAGGAGGCCATCGAGGGGTAAGCGTTGGAGAATGTAACAGTAAGAAAAGACAAATCAAAAAAAAGGGTGGTTATTCCAGCACACAAAGCAGATTACCAGAAGAAAGAATCGTCTCGTAGCTGTACTTACATTTCACAGAGATCCTTCCAGTAGCTGGCTTCAGATAGCTAGAAGGTCTACAGAAACACACACACATGCAGGGTCCATTAGCAGACCCCCGGACCTCGTGGTCTCTGCAGTAACTGGATTGATGCTCTCATCTCTACAGTAGCAACTTGTCAGCCTCTGCTCTCTCCAGTATGGGTCCAA
Organism: Meleagris gallopavo; assembly: GCF_000146605.3. NCBI lineage: Eukaryota > Metazoa > Chordata > Aves > Galliformes > Phasianidae > Meleagris > Meleagris gallopavo. Next base: position 80 of record NW_011218644.1, on the reverse strand, counting down.
GGCCTATGGTCACACCAATATCTGACTCCTAAGCTTCACGCCAGGCTAGCTTGATATTCACTAGTGATCACACTTTGACA
>NW_011218643.1:0-461 GCF_000146605.3 Meleagris gallopavo | reverse complement strand
CTTAGAATTCATTACGCAAACAGATATTGCAATGTCACAGCTCATTTTTTGAGGTGCAATGGACAAAGACTAACCAGTTTTGTTCCTTTCTCAACTTTTCTGCTGGGAGCACTGCCAATCCTTTTCATTCCCCCTGCTCCATCCCCTGATCTCAGGCAGTTAATACCGTGCCTACAACTACATTCCTCTTTTCAAAAAGGTTCCTTCTGCCCGTGTGTTTTTCAGAGCAGGTGGCACTGGAAGCACTTAGTGACCGGGAATAATGAAACAAGCGACAAAAGCACGGAGCTGTGGCTGACTTCAAGCCTGAAGCAGAGCAGTTTGCTCCGAACACTGAGGAAGTCCTCAGTGGTGCACCGCTCAGTTTATTGTGCCACTCTACTTAATATCTCGATGCCACAGTATTTTCCGTTTTCCTTTAAACCTGAGGCACAGCGCCCTCAAACGGTTCAGAAATGAAG
>NW_011218642.1:0-429 GCF_000146605.3 Meleagris gallopavo | reverse complement strand
CTGGGCTGTAGCTGTTTGTCATATCCCTGCATACTAGCTTTCCAGTATGGTTGGGTTGTTTTTTGTTGTTTTCTGTTTTCATTTTTTTTGTGGTTTTTTGTTTGTTTGTTTTGTTTGTCGGTTTTTGTTTTGTTTTGTTTTGTTTTTGAGAATACAACTTTTTCTGGCATTAGTTACAACAGGAATGGGGTTCAATTCCCAGTTCAGAAAAACTCTTTCCTTGCTGTTTACTGGGGAATATAAATAGGCTTAGATTCTTGCTGGAACGTTAGTGGGGATCAGGATAGCTCACAAGAGTTCCTACTGATAGCGGCATTTTCTGGAAGATTCTGGAAGATTCTGGAAGTGCTAGACTGCATCTACGTCATTTAAAGCCAGTTCAGATTCTTCACCCTGTGCTGTAGCCCAGACATGTTTAAAGTGCTCCCT
>NW_011218641.1:0-407 GCF_000146605.3 Meleagris gallopavo | reverse complement strand
TTTGAGGGCTGCAGAGCAATACTTAGAGACATCTCTGCTCTACATACTTTCCTCTCTAATGGCTGTATCTATCTGTAAGCTAATTAGGTGCCATTGAAATGCTGCTGCTTGAATACTAAAAGAAGACATCTGTGTTCAGCACCTATTTGTACCAAGGAACACGTTGTAGTGCCAGGCTGCAGTAGCATCAGAGTACCATGGTTTATATGCCAGCCACGTACAAAACAATTACTTCCAAATGAAGCTGACATCATTTGCCCTTCTGTACTGGAGCTGTTCATCAGATGTCTTACCTCTGCCATGAAGCACTTGATTCCCTCTGAATGAATCTGCTGGGTCACAAAACCTGCTCATTTTAAATTTTTGGAAGATTCTTTACTTTTTAAACCCTCCTGTGCACTCTTCAA
>NW_011218640.1:0-540 GCF_000146605.3 Meleagris gallopavo | reverse complement strand
AATCGTGGCTTCGATAGCACCAGAATTCCAACTTCAGAAGCGCTTCATTGCCTCCACGCATTTGTCCAACAAGAAAGAAGTAAGAGAAGATGGGTTGGGCAGCATCTCTCTGCTCCTATGTCTGCTCGTTTCTCCTATTCTTATGCTTCGTGAAGCCTGACCATGGAGTTTGCAAGTTCCCCAAGCTCCTTTACTCTTCTGAGCAGCTTCACCATTCCTAAGCTCCCTCTTGTTCCCAGCACCCATCACCTTTAGCTGTGTAATCCCTTTCCTTCACTCTCCTCAACCCATAGGGTCCCATCAACCTATGTCTGCTCACCATTGCTCTCCATGCACAGGTCTCCTACACCACGGGTCCCCTCTACTGTGGGTCTCCTCAGAACTCCGTTTTCAGTTTAAAGCACCTTTCACCAATTGCTGAGTTTGATGGCAAAGACATTGTTTCCTTCTGACTCTTCCATGCTCCCTCCCTTTTAGAAACAAGCATGTCAGAGGAGATGGAAAATTACGTGCATCTCTATGAGAAGCAGGAGGATAGAA
>NW_011218639.1:0-521 GCF_000146605.3 Meleagris gallopavo | reverse complement strand
CAGCCTCACAGCAGATGTTGGAATTCTAAAACATTTCCAGAGGGACCTTTTGCTCTCTCCCAGGGTGACTGTTGAAATCACTCATATTCTATAGTTTTAATCTGAGCAGGAACAAAGAAATTTATTTCTCTGTAGTACTGTATTTTGGGGAAAAATATTAAAAGCTCAAAAAAAAAATACTGTTCTAGAAGACAGGTTAGCTCAACAGCTCTGCTCTACTGATAATCAAAGGCATCCTGAAAACTAAGTGACTGCATGCAGCTGTGTGAGCTCTTTCCCAACAAACATTCCCATGGAATCTAAAAAAAAAAACCAACAACTGGTAGCACAGGTTATGGTAAATAAAAACAGTGAGCTTTATACCTAAACTACCATTTACTTTTTATTAATTTATATAAAGAAAAAGGCAACCAAATCTCACCATTTTAAAATATGTTTGCTCACGAGCAGTCGACTTGGTCCCATCATTACAAATGCCTTTATTTGCTTAGTTTACTTCTGCTGCTAACTCTTTTGTAAAC
>NW_011218638.1:0-319 GCF_000146605.3 Meleagris gallopavo | reverse complement strand
GTCTCCACGTACCACTGAAAAGAGCCTGGCCTCACCGCTATGGCCGCCACACCTCAGATACTTTATCAACCTGGATCAGGTCCCCTCTCAGTCGTCTTTTCTCAAGGCTGAACAGACCCAGTTCACTCAGCCTTTCTCCATAGGGGAGATGCTTCCAGGCCCTTCACCATTTTTTGTGGCCCTCCGCTGGACTCTTTCCAAGAGATTCCCTGTCTTTTTTGTACTGGGGAGCCCAGAACTGGACACAGCACTCCAGATAAGGCCTCACCAGGGCAGAGCAGAGGGGGAGGATCACCTCCCTCGACCTGCTGGCCACGCT
>NW_011218637.1:0-468 GCF_000146605.3 Meleagris gallopavo | reverse complement strand
TGAATCTTGGGCAGAAATCCAGTCAGGGGAAGAAGGGCCCTGAGGCTCTGCAGCAATGAGGAGGCTGTACTGCAAGTTTATGCACAGCTCCAGCCATGTGCAACTGCTGTCTAAAAGGCAGCTGTATCAGAGATAAGCACAGTTCATCTGTCCAGCGGTGTTCATAGTGGTGCCTTTTAATTTCAGGAATCCTACAGAGCAGATTTTAGAATGGAGTTATGTTGGTGTGACACAGCATGACATCTGAAGCAGAACAGAGCATTTCAGGGCTTCTTTGGAAGAAAAGCAAAGGAAGTGAAGATGACTTCATTGTTTTTACAGGTCTACTATGGATCACAGAATAGAATCATAGAATCTTAGAATCACTCAGCTTGGAAAAGACCTTAAAGATCATTGAATCCAAGCACGACCCAAGCATCCTACCCTAACTCTAACAGCCCTCTGCTGAATCATGTCCTGAGCACCACA
>NW_011218636.1:0-423 GCF_000146605.3 Meleagris gallopavo | reverse complement strand
GGGCATTGATCTCAGCCAGTCCCACTATCGCTATTAATTTCTAAAACCAGATGAAGCTGAGCTTCTTTTTTCAGCCGATCCTTTCACATTAACAGCAGCGTACGCACAGTCCTTTGCTGTCTTGTTTTTTTTTTTTTTCCCTTCTAATTGGCCTACCTAGGGGTTGAGTAATCTGTTGGTTTATATTTCCTGTGCTCATATTCTGCTGGGAGCAGCAGGCAACCATTTTACAGTGCGTTTTGTCTCTCTGCTGGAAGAACTGGGCAGCTTCTGACGGCCCTCCGACGCACTGGGGAGCCAGGTTACCTTGCTCGGTGGCAAAGAAACAGCAATTACTCTGTGCTTTGAGCTGCAGGCAGAAATGATAAATAAATACAGAAAACTGAAAGCAGGCAAAAAAACCCCTGTGGGCTTATGGAAAAC
>NW_011218635.1:0-449 GCF_000146605.3 Meleagris gallopavo | reverse complement strand
CCTATCCCCCTGTGTGCCTTGGGAGCACATCCTGTGGCCGTTCGAGGCACGGATAGGGAGTCAAGAGCAAGAGATTGTCCTTCACTTGCCACAGTTCCCTCAGCCCTAAGACACTGGAAGGAAACCGGCTCTCTGGGCCCTGACAGCTGTATGGCTTGATGTGGGAAACGCCGTCACCCCCAAAGCATCCCCTCAATCCTACCATGGCTCTGCAGCTTTGGGGGCACTCATCAGCGGCTCCTGGAGAAGAAGCCAGCGTCCCCTAAAAGACGCTGTTCCTGTTTCCCTGAGACAGCCCGGCACCACGTTTTATACTAGTGACCCCCTTGCCTGGCAGATCATTCCCTGTTCTGATTACACCAGACTGATCCGAGGGCAGAAAAGCTTCTTTGAAAGAAGGCTCTGACCCTGGCAGAGAGTGCTACAAAGGCCTCTGGATCGAGGCCAGG
>NW_011218634.1:0-488 GCF_000146605.3 Meleagris gallopavo | reverse complement strand
TTTGTAATGCCAAACGAAACAGGAATGCCAAGGTATGCTTACAAAAATGTGTGCTCTATCATGCAAGAAAAGGAAAAATCTAGAAAGAAAGAGCAGGTTTGCTACAGAAGCAAAGTACATAGTTTTAAAAGAAAATGAAAGGACCTCTCACACAGCTCTGTGGTCTATTTAGCAGGCTGTGCAGTTCTGGAGATGCTCTTAAGGCAGTCCAGACAGGTGGGTATGGGACGCTCAGCATTAACTAGCTCCCTCCCTCTTCAAAAGAGAATTTCTGGGATTTATAGGCTGTCATGGAACATCGACAAGGTGTGCCTCCTCTGCCTCAGCCCTGCTCAGCCTCACAGGAGCAGAAGCTAGTTCAGGATGAAAGAGTGAAGGCACTGGACATTACTGTAACAACTCTTTTTGTAGGGAAGGTGAGTAGCCAGGCACTCAAGAATGTCTTGGAGCACATTATGGGCATCTTACAACCAGCCAAACATTTAAAA
>NW_011218633.1:0-467 GCF_000146605.3 Meleagris gallopavo | reverse complement strand
GAAGAGGAGGAGAAGCTTAGAGGTTCAGAGAGCATCCTAGTACTTCAAGTCTGTAGTAGCTTTGGGTATGGAGAGCACTAATTCTGTTGCTCACAGATACAGTGACATGTTTTATGGGGGATGTGAAAAATTGCCCAGGTCAGCGTGCTGACTGTCTCAGTTAACCCAGACCTACAGTTGCCCTTTATCTCTTGAGGAAAGGTATTTGCTTTCTGCAGACTGTTCTGACATGTGGCGGGTAGCTTAGCCCTTGTCAGAGCAGAACCTGGACAGGAGGTTGATGCTGAGGGGCAGTGTTGCCAAGCAACTAACTGCAGCTGGGATTTGGTAAAAATGGTTCTGTTTTCAGAGCTGTGCCTGTCTCTGATTTTGTGGAAGAAAATGGATATGCTGATGAGGACTGAGGAGCTGTACCTCCTTGCATGGCTAGGAAATAATTTGGTTTTATTTGATCCATGTTTGTTATT
>NW_011218632.1:0-421 GCF_000146605.3 Meleagris gallopavo | reverse complement strand
CGAGCTAGAGATAAGTGATTTCCTAGTTCCTCGCACGCGATCCACTGCAGCGTTTCTATTTATTAGGAGGAGATGCGGAATATCAGAGGAAGTTCATTTATTCACTGGCCTGTAAAATCGAGCAGCAGTATACATTATGTTTACTACATCTAAGCTTTATTTGCTACTACAAAATGAAATGGTATAAGGTACAAAAAGCGGGTTAACTTGCATTGAGCACATCATAAAGGCAATCAGCCTAACCATGGGCTTTACATCTCCTTGTCAGCTACCACAACACACAGACTGAGTGCTGGAGACCGCAAACACAGCATTATTATTTACTTTTTTTTCTTTTTTTTTCTAGATCTCTGGTTTTACACTGATCACACCAACCAAGTCCGCTCCTCAAGCAGGGAACAGTTTGGCAGGGCTTGCTAAA
>NW_011218631.1:0-381 GCF_000146605.3 Meleagris gallopavo | reverse complement strand
TGCTGTTCAAGTCAGTGTTCTGACCAAATAAGTTTTGAATTAACCAGACAATTTACTCAGTGCTTACTTTCTCCTGGAAGATTAATGAGAATGATTCCAATTTGAATTATAATAAAATACAGAAATAAAAATAATCCTTTTTTTTCTTCAATGTGTGATGTTAAGTTTCCAGAGAAACTTAGGCTTAAAGCTGCAAAACAGCATAAAATGCAGGAACGTAATTGGGTTTTAACAACTGGATTTTTTTGGGTACTACTGAAAAATATGGCACTGTATGGTTTGTTTATTTGTTTTTAAAGGCATAATTACTCTAAATAATTAATTAAGCAAAGACAGGATGCAATAGATTGCTTTGCACAATAAATAAAATCTGTTGATAAA
>NW_011218630.1:0-423 GCF_000146605.3 Meleagris gallopavo | reverse complement strand
GTGGGTTTGCACTCACAGTGCAGACAAAGTCAGGGTCCATCATCTGCACGAGGAGCCGCACAGCTGCTGGCTCGTACTGCATCACTAGCGCCTCGCACTGCAGGAAAGAGGGGTTGGGGTGAGCCTGGTGTTGGGGTGGGGGATCAGGGACCACCCCCAGGCTCAGCCCCACTGACCGTGCTGGTGAGCGGGCCGGGCAGCAGCTCACAGCCCTTCTCCAGCACAGCGCCCAGTTCCGTCAGCGTCTCGTTTTTCAGCAGTTCGTTATCCAGGTAAGTGATGAAGATCTGGCAGACGTTGCAGAATGCTCCAGCAGCCGGCTCCAGTGCTGCCTCCAGCCCCTGCCCCCACCTCTGCCCCCTGGGCCGCCTCCTGGCGCGGACAGACATGCAGCATGGTGCACACAGCCTGCGGGTCGGTGGC
>NW_011218629.1:0-348 GCF_000146605.3 Meleagris gallopavo | reverse complement strand
AGACTATGTCCGTCAGTGTCATTCTCGCTCACCTCTGAAGCTTCTGCAGTCACCATATAACAGTGATGGCATTCACCTAATTTAGGGTTGTAGTTTTTCTACTTTTTTTTTTTTTTAATTTGTTCCTATGAGTTTCAACTACACAGCCAAGCCAATCACAAAAAAAGGGGTCCCTCCTCCCCTCCCCTCTTGCACTGATTCAAGGCTGCTGCTAGAACCATCTCCAGGAAAAGCTTCAGTCAGGTTATCATTAGATGAGCTCAGATAATTCAATCAGAACATCCTAATCCATGTAAAACCAGACTTCACTCTTTTCTGCTTCTGGAACAGTTTGCTTCAATTTCTTTG
>NW_011218628.1:0-379 GCF_000146605.3 Meleagris gallopavo | reverse complement strand
CTTGGTTAAAGTCACAGAGTCCAACACTGCCACTATGCAATTGAGAAAAAAGTGAAAATCTGCAGTCAAGTTCCAGACTAAAACAATGTCTTTCTCTAGTCACAGTAAACATAGGATGTAGGGAGAAAATACTTGCTCAGGTGAGAATTCTCTAATCTTGCAGCACACACAAAAAGCCTCAACAGTATTTTAAAAATATCACCAATTAACAGTTGCAATTCTTGCACCAGTAATTACTTGGTTTCCCTCAAAGGAAAAAAAAAACAACTTTCCAGATTCATCCTGTACTGTCTCCCTCACTGTGGATTACTTTCTTACCAGTTTTTCTCTTTTTTTTCCCATTGTATCCCTGGTAGGGCCATTGCCCACTTCACATATC
>NW_011218627.1:0-389 GCF_000146605.3 Meleagris gallopavo | reverse complement strand
GCATGGATAGGAAAACATGGATAGGAAAACATGGATAGGAAAACATGGATAGGAGAAACATGGATAGGAAAACATGGATAGGAAAACATGGATAGGAAAACATGGATAGGAAAACATGGATAGGAAAGTAGGGTATGTGACACCTCTCTTTCAATCCTTTCAGTTGCTTGTTGAAGTCAGCCATGTAACTATGGGGTAATTTCATCTCCTTATTTATTTTTAATGCCTTCTCTGGCTATTAGCTAAGGATTTTTTTACATATCTGTGTTAGAGTTGGATTGCTTTTTCGAAGTGACAGCGATGTTCTTTAGTAGTGTCATGAAGTCATAGAATGGTTTGAGTTTTGAAGAGCTATTAAAGATCATGTAGTTCCAACCCCTGCCATGGAC
>NW_011218626.1:0-301 GCF_000146605.3 Meleagris gallopavo | reverse complement strand
GAATGATATTGGGTGGTGCAGAAACTGTTCTGATAGTTGTCCCCTTGGTGGACATGTGCTTCCCAGAAATCGCCTTATAACTAAGCCAAAATAACAAGTGACTTCACCCTGCTGAATCTCCATACCAAAAAAGCCCAAGAAACATTCCAGAATATGTTGTTCTTTTGGGTTTTTTTCTTTTTCTTTTTTCCCAGGAATGTTTTATTAGCTTCAGAATTAGAAATGGACAGCCTGTATCTCTTTCCTAAAGGCACCTCCCCCACTCCCAGCCAACATCTTTGGCCTCTTGTGGGACAACAGA
>NW_011218625.1:0-423 GCF_000146605.3 Meleagris gallopavo | reverse complement strand
CCGTAATAATTAAACAATATGGAATATAAATGTTAGTATCATTATAATTGGCCAAACAATAACTTAGGAGGATGTTTTTAGTAAGAATATTAATATCAATTGAGCTTAAAGTAATATATTGGATCTACATATATGAAGTATATCCCCCTTCTGTCCATAAATTTTGAATATAATCAGCTGTACCTGCACAAGAGCCTTAAAAAGATATTTTAGAGGCAGGCGTACAGACAGTATCAGATAGTGTTTACATAGTTCATGCTAGAAATCTTTTCCAGTGCAGCAGAGGAATATCTGTTTAAGCATTAAGAAATGAAACAAATTGATTCTCAGTGGGATCTCAGGTTTTTTGTGTGTGTTTTTTCCTTTTTCCCCCTCTGGTGTTTCCTTTTGGAATTCATTAATTAGTGACACAGTATAAGCAAA
>NW_011218624.1:0-500 GCF_000146605.3 Meleagris gallopavo | reverse complement strand
AGCCCAGCTGCTGGCCATGCTGAGCCTGTCCTGCATCTTGGAGGGTCTCCCTATTTTCTAGATTTCTAGTTTCATCATGAGTCTTCAGAGTAGTGATCTTGGCACTTGTGTGGGAACAAAGACAGGGAACAGTGAAGAGTGCGAAGAGCAAGTCTTTAAGAATAACTCAAGGAAGCACTCTAGCGTTTGCTCCATGGAGATGGAAGAAACTGATTTTGACTGACCCATGAGTACCAGTTGTTCTGCAAATTGAGAACATTGAGGCCAGTTTTTTTGGAGCTCTTGTTGCTTTCCATCATTTTCTTCCAAACATCATCCAACTGCATTCTGAGAAAGGATACCCCCAGAGTTGGCTTGGCATAATCAGAGTGAGTTATTTCCTTCCAACAGTTTTCTAACCAGGAGCTCAACATGCGCTGGGGAAATGCTTTCCACTAAGAGATGGACTGAAATTGGGTGACAGACAGAGGTCTGACAGGGGAGTATTCCAAAGGTAATGG
>NW_011218623.1:0-360 GCF_000146605.3 Meleagris gallopavo | reverse complement strand
TTTTTTTTTTAAATTCCCACATGCTGTTAAACTCCTCCCCAAACCAATAATTATTTGCATATGCTTACTTGCATATATATAGCAAATGCAAAACAGATGGCATTTCAAATAATCTTGGGGCACATGAATTGTGATTAACTCCGTGAGCATGTTTGTTGTTCTGTCTACATGATGTTTTCTTCACAATGAACTGATGCCTGAAAATGACTTACTGCGTAGATGTTTCAGTTTTATGTCACTTAACACAGTTCTTGAACTCCCAGTATCCAGCTGACCACTGGATAAGATCCTTACTGTATTCTTTGTTGATGTTGTAGGAGGATTCTGTGCACCATTCTGCCCAACGCTCTGTCTTTGGAG
>NW_011218622.1:0-519 GCF_000146605.3 Meleagris gallopavo | reverse complement strand
TTAGCTTCTGCAAATGCAAGGATTCTAAGGTAGTAGTTCACATGCTCAGGTCAACACATTCCTAGCAATGTGAAATAGGAAAAAAGTCATATTAGTAAAATTGCTTTGAAGGAGGTCTGAACTAACCTAAAAATAACAGCAAAGGCATGTGGAAGTCCTGAGCCATCATGACATTGTGGTTATTACATATTAAAAAAGGATAATCCATGAGAGAAGTGTAATGCCTTCTGTTCAGGTACAGGGCATGGGTCATGAGTTTTCACATTTAGACAAAGTTCTATGCACTCTAGTGAAATGACTCTGTAGCACGTCTCCTGAAATCAACCCTCTATCAAAAATAAGCTATTTTTTTTCTTTTAAAGACCGATTTCAGATCCAGCAAGTCTCATAATTCCTTGCCAGAGTAACAATCTTTGTTACTAGTACCTGACAGTAAAGTTAGATGCTTCAAAGCTACTCCGGTTCTTTGCAATTTCAAATTTTCTTGTTGAGTCAACTCTGCAAATAAATTGTGTGATG
>NW_011218621.1:0-564 GCF_000146605.3 Meleagris gallopavo | reverse complement strand
GGAGGCTGGCACACCTCCCACAGCCCAGGTTGCTCACAGCCCCATCCAGCCTGGCCTTCAGTGCTTCCAGGCAGGGGGCATCCACAGCCTGGCTGGGCAACCTGTGCCAGCGTCTCACCACCTCACAGGAAAGAATTTCTTCCCAATCTCTTCTCTAAATCTACCATCTTGCAGTTTAAAACTTGTGCTGTTGCTACGTACCCCATATACCCTTACAAAATCCTCACAGGTACAGCTCTAATTTCTGGTGTGAGTCCATACTGCCACCCAAGAGCCAAAGCTCCCATCCAACACAGACCCTCAGTGGGTAAATTCCTGCCGTAAATCCGTGCTCCCACCTCTGCTGTGTGCAGAGATGCGAACCCCAAGAGCTTAGTGAATAATTCCATTTGGATCAAAGATCACAGAATAATGCAGGCTGGAAGGAACCTCGGGCAGTGGTTTATTTCCCACTTCAATGTTAGGTTGCCCATGGGCCGTCTGGTCGGTGTTTCAGCATCACTGATGTCTGAGTGCATGCATTTAATTCTTATTCTCTTCCTAGGAATCTCAGTTCTCCAAGAA
>NW_011218620.1:0-321 GCF_000146605.3 Meleagris gallopavo | reverse complement strand
GGTCGGCGACTCTACCACCTCCCTGGGCAGGCCATTCCAGTGCCGACCTCTCTCTGGGGAAAAAGTTTTTCCTCATGTCTAATCTAAACCTCCTGCGGTACAACTTGTGGCCGTTTCCTTGGGTCCTGTTTGTTGCCTGGGAGAAGAGGCCAAACCCCTCCTCATCACAGCCTCCCTTCAGGAAGTTGTAGAGTGCAGTGAGGTCTCCCCTGAGCCTCCTCTTCTGCAGACTAAACAATCCCAGCTCCCTCAGCCGCTCCTCGTAAGACTTGTGCTCCAGACCCCTCACCATTTTTCGTTGCCCTTTTCTGGACACGTTCC
>NW_011218619.1:0-462 GCF_000146605.3 Meleagris gallopavo | reverse complement strand
AGCTACAGAGACTATAACAGGGCAGAGAGGAGTATTCCTTAGTGGAAAACATTTTGGTAGGTAACCTGTTTGTTTCCTAAGGCTATTTAATATATTTTAAAAGTATGTTTTAAAGAAATCTTGCAGTTTGGCAACATATGTTTCTCTATTAAATGCAAAACTTTTTGGAACTGCGCTGCTTGTACTAAGCCAGTCCTAGTCCAGCACTTTTTACATTACTTTCGTTTCTTTCTATCTTTGATCATGTCAAATACAACTCATGCTGGAACAAAACTGCATACATTATTTTTTATTATTAAAGATTTATCCAGAAATGTAATTCTTAGTTCTCCAAAGTGTGAATTTTAATACAAAGGAAAATAAGGACTAGTCAAGATATTTCTGCTATTTATTTTGACAGTAATGTTTTAGTTGTTGCAGAGCAGTGCTTTCAAGACTTTTCATACTTCTTATGCTGCCCTG
>NW_011218618.1:0-453 GCF_000146605.3 Meleagris gallopavo | reverse complement strand
GGGGAGCTGCTGTGACCCAGCAACGTCCCCACAACACAGCACCACAGCTCCTCGGTTTGAAACCGTTTATTTGCACCATTACAGAAAGTTCTGTGCCTCTGGGATGCACACCCAGTGCTGCTACAGCCGTGAGAGGGGAGCACAAAGCCCCCAGGGCTGCTGCTGAGAGAGCTGGAACCCCACCATAACACCCCCACCCCCTGCAGCCTCACCTGCCGCTGCTTCAGGAAATCCAGCGCGATCTGCACGTTCTGCAGTCTGTGGAATCGCATCCGGCCCTTCTCGCGGGGCTGCAAAAAGTGGGGGCTGCAGGGCTGCCTCGTGGGGATGCAGCGCCTGCACTGCACTGCACTGCACTGCACTGCTCTGCACGCCCCGCATGCTGCCTGCAACCCGCCGTGCCCCGTGCACATAATGCACTCTGTGCTCCTTCCTCATTCTGCAGCTGAATAA
>NW_011218617.1:0-545 GCF_000146605.3 Meleagris gallopavo | reverse complement strand
TTGAGTATCACTGAGGTCAAATAAACTTTCAGAATGGCAGCCATTTTTAACATGCTGATTGCTGGTTGGGTAGTTCTTTAAAACAACTATTCTGTAGATTGTAGATTGTGTCCCTTATTTCGCACAGTGTAATAATTACACCTGTCCTTAAGATTTGTTAAACTGGTGAGAACACCTTTGATTTAGGCACAGTCCTTACAGTTGTGCTTTTTCAATCCCTAACTAAAAGAATTTGTGTGTTACTATAATAATACAGTATTTATAAGAAAGTTGGGGGTCTTTTTTTTTTTTTTTTCTTCCTGTTAGAAACCTGACAGTAACGATTGCTTTCTTTCTCTTTGTAGGGAAATTTAAATATTGGGACAGAAACCTGAACTAAGCTCTGATCCTGAAGTTGAAACATGAAACACAGAAAAGGGAACATCTGTTCACTTTTTGACAACTTTGTCCAGATCTAAATTGGGATAAAGGAACTAACCCTGTAACTTTCTTGATTAAAAAATAACTTTATTTTTCGGTAGGAGAATGCTGCAGAACTTTTTTAC
>NW_011218616.1:0-446 GCF_000146605.3 Meleagris gallopavo | reverse complement strand
TTTACTATGTAGCTACATGGAATTCAGTAATTGTATCAAAGATTGTAATTAATGATTATTCATGAATTTCTTTCTCTGGTATAATTGTGTTTATTTATTTATTTATTTATTTATTTATTTCTAAACATAAATGAACAGCAGATGCTGTGTTAAAAATGTTGGAAAATATTCAGGCTTATACAATACAATCAAAGAATGGTTTGAGTTGGAAAGATCCTTAAAGACCACCTAGTTCCAACCCCTCTGCCATGTGCAGGGATGCTTCCCACTAGACTAGATTGCTGAAAACCCTGTCCAGCCTGACTTAGAACACTTCCAGGGATGGGACCATCCACGAGATCTTTGGGCAGCCTGTGCCCATGTCTCACCATCTTCTGAGTAAGTAATTTCCTCCTGCTATCTAATCTAAATCTACTCTATTTTGGTTTAAAGCTGTTTCTCTTGTC
>NW_011218615.1:0-456 GCF_000146605.3 Meleagris gallopavo | reverse complement strand
GGTACTGAGGAGTACATTGAGCAGGTGAAACTCGAGCTGCTGCAGTCCAGCATTGCATTTGTGATCTGATTTGTGAGCTCAGCTCTCCAAAGGCCATATAAAGGTCTGGTGACACAGTGCAGATCGCATGATCGAGGCCTTAATGTTCACCTTCCCCGAAAAAAATATTTATCAAAAGGAGGAGACAAATATAAAATTAACAGAAAATATGTAAATATTGACAGAAAATTTGATTTTCTTTTTTTTAAAAAAAAGCAACAACAACAAAACCTCACATTCATGCAGCAGATACTGAGAGCTCACTAATCTCTTTGGTATTTTCCTGGCAACATTTTCACTGCTTTCTATGAGAACATTGTTCATTTTACTAGATGGCTTTCAAAGGTGAGATTTTCTGTGAGCATCACTTTATGCCAATAGAGGAACCACTCTCAGATATTTGACCAAGACAAGCAG
>NW_011218614.1:0-513 GCF_000146605.3 Meleagris gallopavo | reverse complement strand
CGGGTAAGCGAGGGCTGTGGTGTGTGTACTGAAGCTGGGGCAGAGACCCCATGCCTCGCTCTCCTCCAAGGAAATTTGTGGGCAGAGGACGATACAGAACCACAGAGTCCTAGAAAGGTTGACTTTCAAGCGACCTTAAGGATCTCAGAACCAGGGAATCCTAGAGAGATGGGATTGGAAGGGACCTGAAAGATCATGCAGCCATGAGATCCTGGGATAATTCAGTGGAAAGGGAGCTCAAAGATCGTACAACCATGAAATCCCAGAGCGGTAGAAGGGTTAGGTTGGAAAGAACGTTAAAGGCCATCCTGTTCCAACCCCCTACTGTGTCGTGGATGCCCCGAACTGGATCAGGCTGCTTAGGCTAAATCCAACCTGGCCTTGACCACCTCAAGAGATGGAACCCACGTGCTTTCTGGGCTGCCTGTGCCAGGGCCTCCCTGCCCTCTGAGGAAAGAACTTCCTCCTGAGTCAGAGTCAGAGGAAAGGGCAGCAAGGCTGATGTTGTGGTGG
>NW_011218613.1:0-367 GCF_000146605.3 Meleagris gallopavo | reverse complement strand
CCCCTATTACTGAAAGTAACTGAAACTTAGCTTGAATTCTGAACATAAAAAAACAAGTAATTAGTGGAAACAAAAATGCATAAGTTTCAAGATACCAATTTGAAACATTGGCTAGTGTGAAATAGTATTACTCTTAATCAAACATAAGTGCTTACGTATCTTAAAGTGTTTTGCTACATATTATGAGACTGCCAAATGCTGAAGTCACAGAAAATTCTGGAAAGTGAAATTAAAAAAAGCTGCAAGTGAAAAAGAAGCTAAATTTGTCTTTTTAAGCCCTCAGTCAGAAGAGTAAAGTAAGTCTTTTATACAATAATAAATCAAATATATATTAAAAACAATGCTATTTGTTTTAATGTCATGCAAT
>NW_011218612.1:0-533 GCF_000146605.3 Meleagris gallopavo | reverse complement strand
AGCAGTGCATACAACATATCTTTATGGATCCTCCCAGCTCTCTTGGCTAATAGTTCCCAAGTATTTCTCTATTTATAATTGCGCTCTCCTTGCAAATTTCATTTCTGTTAGTTTAACACAATCAACCTATTAGTTTCTTTCTATCAGGTTCATGACTTACCTTGTCATTTACCTGGAAACTACTTGTTCACAACGCCTGGAACAAACTTGTTCATCATGGCTGTAATTCAGTCACTAAATCTACTTTATTAGTATATATTCAGCAGTGAAATTACATTGAAGGTATATTAAATGCAGATGTAAACATGCATGACTAATTTTTGCATTAGTCAAATATCTCCTTTCATTAACTTTGATATTATGTAATCTTCTCTGAAATTCAGGACCTTCCTTTTACAGCCAACAATGTGAATATGAGGGTTGCTCGGAAAGTAATAACTCCTGTTTTATGATGTCGGCCCACGATGTCAGAAGCAGATGGTGGTGGTGTGGCAGTAAAGGTCGAACTTTCAGATCATATTCTGTTACATTTT
>NW_011218611.1:0-378 GCF_000146605.3 Meleagris gallopavo | reverse complement strand
TTTTCTGAGCTAATAAACTAATGAAGAATTTGGTCATTATTAGATGTGGCCTGATTTTATTTTTTTATTTTTTTTCTTGCATTAGTACTGGTTTGTTGTTCCACTTCTGATAAAATTACCACTGCCTTTTGTGTTCTTAATGATTTCCTCTGTTTCTCCAGGTTAGGTAGCTGATGCAGAAGGGTAAGAGACTATTTAGTGGAGGTAGATAGCCTCTAGCCAACCAGAAACTAGAATATCTGATTATTATTATTATTATTATTACTTATTTTTTTTTAGTAATATCTCATTATTATTATTATTATTTTACTCCTTTTTGCTTCCTCTGTGGCAACTTCCAAATTAGAGTGGCCTGAGTGCCTTCTTCCTATCTCTGTG
>NW_011218610.1:0-636 GCF_000146605.3 Meleagris gallopavo | reverse complement strand
GGTAAAGTGCAGCATGTAATGTAAATTTGTTGACACTTTTCAGATGATTGTCAGCCTAGGGGGAGACTTAGAACATCTAAGTATTACTCCTGTAAATACGGGAACATTTACATTGTTGTTCAGTTTTAGCTATGTAAATACTGACTTTCCCCCAGTGGCCTTTCAACCTGAGAGCTATAATAGTCTCAAACACTTGTAAATTCCAACAGCTGTTACTTGCATTTACTGTTAATCTGCACAGACCTCCTTCCCCTTGCTCCCAGCACAGTACTGCTAACTTAAGTTTTAAGCAACTTGTTTTTTTTTTTTTGTCCTTAGCTTCCAGCTGTGTCCCACTAATTTCTGGTTGTTGCAGAGATGACTGGGCTTTCAGACCTAACTGCTATAAAGTTGTCTGATTTAATACATTGCTTGCAGTAACAATACTAGCATTACTTGGCAGGTTATTGCAAACCGTATGGTTTTGGTTGGTTGTACGTGCAGACTTAGTCACAGTGGTGAAAGAAAACATAGGTTAGGCAGAGTTCACTAAACTGTGTTTGAAATGTGGAATTATTTTTTTCTCTCTTGCTCAAAATGGTTGCTGGTTATTAAAAAAAATGTGGTTAACAGTCCTAACTTTGTGGTTAAAGGTTT
>NW_011218609.1:0-377 GCF_000146605.3 Meleagris gallopavo | reverse complement strand
CCCTGTACCAGTCCTCTAGTCATCATCAATACTTAAAAATAAGCGTTTAAGAAAAACAAAACAAAAAAAAAAAAAACAAAAACACACAAAAACCAGCAAATAAATCATCAGATTAAGGAAAGGCAGTCAAGTATTTGATTTCCAGACAGCTAGCCTGAAAACACTAAGTAGCCAGATTTCCAAAGGAAAGCATATAACAGCAATCAAATATTATACAATGGTTTTCAGCCTAAATGGTGAGCCCCAAATTACAGTTAAGTTGAGAAAAATCATGAAGAATTTCAAGAAGAAAAGGGTCGCATTTCTCTCATTTTTTTTCCCTTTTAAATACAACACACGAAGATAGAAACCTGCTGACTGTCCAAATAATTCCTTCT
>NW_011218608.1:0-569 GCF_000146605.3 Meleagris gallopavo | reverse complement strand
GATAGTGTTAGCATTGCAAATCTGAGGGGCGGGGTCTCAAATAATTCCATTCATGCCTTCTATTCTCCTTCAGTGAGTAGAGTGTATAGCTGCTTGCATTTTGAATGCTGTAAAAGCATGTGATTTATTGAACATGCCTCCTAAGATTGTTTTATCTGTATGACTTTCAGTGTAATCTGCTTTTTTTCCCCTATTTTGTTTGTCATGAGAAGGTGATATAGGATTGTAACCCTTAGCAACGTAATGTTTCTGTGTAATGTGTAAAAAATTTTGCTTTTTTTTTTTTTAAGGATCTCAAAGCACGGATGCAAGAAGCAATGACCCAGGAGGTGTCTGATATTTTTAGTGACACTACAACTCCTATTAAGTTGTTAGCAGTAGCAGCCACTGCCCCTTCTGATACTCCCAATAGAGAAGAGGCAAGTATTTGATAGTGTTTTTCCCATGTGGAACTTGAGTTACTAACTTGTTTTCTGAGAGTCACTGTTTGAAAAACAAACCGGTGTTTTGAATCAATATTTTGAAAAATAAGTCAGTATTCTCACAAATGTGTAATCCATGCTTAATAA
>NW_011218607.1:0-460 GCF_000146605.3 Meleagris gallopavo | reverse complement strand
CATCTTGGTAACTGCTGAGGCTTGGGCTGACAACAGCTTTCAGCTATGTCTGAACTAGACTGGATTTATCTCATGCTTTTAATATGTCAGTATTTCTCTTCCAGACCTCTGAATCAATGACTCCTCTGCTATCTGTCTTTTCTGGTTGCTGGAGAGAAGAGTTACTATGTTACATCCTGATTTGTAAGATCAAGCTTGGTGATTTTCAGTAATTCAGGTATTTTCTTGTCTTTTCTTTAAGTGAAATAAGTGCTAACCTATCATATTGTGACATTTCTTTCTTTCCTGTGTGTAATGCAAAGGGATGGGGTTGGAGGTGCCTGCTGGTTCGTGTGGCATCCCGGATTTTCCTGTGCAGCTTAAGTTACATAACAGGAAATTCTCAAATATGGTAAAACTTGATTTCTCATGTTTGGTATGTATGTTAAAGTCACTGTGGTTCCAGTTCAGACAGCGTCGC
>NW_011218606.1:0-428 GCF_000146605.3 Meleagris gallopavo | reverse complement strand
TTTTTTTTTCAGTGAACCAAACAGAGACTGTCCATAAATGAAAGGTGACCTTTATGCACAAGTAAAGAGTCCTCATGAATTGCAGGAAGTAATCGACTACATGAGAAAAACACCTCAAACACCTCCTGCTCTTTTTTTTTTGGTACTGCATTTCCCTTCAAAGTCCATGTCCGTAAAACAGCCTTAAGTACCAGCCAGATACAGCCTCCTGAGTATTTTGTATTACTCAGCTTTACACAGCCCCCCTGCCTTTGTCCTTTCAACAAAAAGTTGCAGTCTATTAAATTCTTCTGCTCAATTTGAAATGCAGGCCATATTAAAGAGACTTCGCTATGCATTTTTACACATAGAAAATGCGTTGGGGATTATTGGAATGCCTACTGCACTTCATCTACCACTATTTAGTGTAAGTAAATGCCTATTTAGCC
>NW_011218605.1:0-333 GCF_000146605.3 Meleagris gallopavo | reverse complement strand
CCCTACAGCTAATCATCTGCGGAGTGATACCCAAATGGAAACGTGGTAGGCTATCTTTTTTTTTTTTTTTTTCCCCTCTTTACTTTGGAGAAATATCTATGTTTGAGAGAGAGAGTACAGTGAAAGTCACATACGCTACTTTAGATTTTAGGCCTGTTCAGGACATGGCTATCTACAAAGGGGAGGGAAGGAGAAGATCCAGATAGCATGTGAACAGTTAATATGAAATGCAGAAAAAAATGTAGATTTAAATTCTTCCTTCAGAGGTGAGGTAGATTTTTGAGATGATGGGGAAAAGCAGAGAAACAAGGAACTGTAGGTAACTACAGTATT
>NW_011218604.1:0-488 GCF_000146605.3 Meleagris gallopavo | reverse complement strand
ATATAATGTACATGAACTGAGTATTTCAAGGGAACAAAGACAGACTAAAAATCACTGATATATTACTAAGTTGTGCATTATAGAGCACATCTAGTTTAGTTTTTTAATCTTCTACTTTATCTAGTTTGACTATTAAAAAAGGGGGGAGGGAGGGAACCAACAATAGTGGGGAACCTTGTATTTCCTGCCACTCTACTTTTTCCCTTACTCTTCCTCTATATTTGGAAATTTTCCTAATCTTTACTGCTGTGGTATGCCTAAAAGCCCCCACACAGGTAACGAGGAAGACTAGCTTTGAAAAGGCAGCTGAAAAGATATTAAGAAACCAAGCCAAAATTATTAATTCTGTATATTAATTGAATAATCTTCTGATTGAGATAATTAAATTGAGGCTATTGCTATCTGTGAAGTATGTTTGAAAGGGAATTCAAGAGCTCTCACATTCAAAGCCTTAGCTTAAGCTTTGCATGCTCTCTGGTTAAAGAGTC
>NW_011218603.1:0-320 GCF_000146605.3 Meleagris gallopavo | reverse complement strand
GGCTGACAACAAGTAGCTGATTTACAGCAGTGAGACAAGAACACAGGCCTTTTTCTTGCACTCTGCTGGAGGGAAAAAAAAAAAAACAGTAGGAGCACTCCTGATGGGACTTAGAGGCAGAGATAGGAGTATGCTGAGAACTGCCTCCCAGCTGACCTGAAGAAAGTACCTGCAGCTGTATCTGAAGCAATTGCAGGTAGTAGAGGTTATGATCTTCCTCAGGTACTACTCTCTGCTTGTTCTGTGGCCAAAATTATTTCAGTGCATTTGTGCTGGTTATTGAAATGATTTGTTCTGTTACCACTGAAATTCCACTTTCT
>NW_011218602.1:0-393 GCF_000146605.3 Meleagris gallopavo | reverse complement strand
ATCTGCATAAAAGAGCTTCAGCAGCATGACTTTAGGAATTAAAAAAAAAAAAAGAAAAAGAAAAAACTTTTTTCAAAAATCATTCTTACCTTGTGCATATTTGATCTTGTCTGTTTTAGAGGTTTAAAAAGAGGTTATGTCTAAGTCTGATTTTCAAAAGTGATTTTGTCATTAAGGAATTTTCATTTAAAATTAATAGGCCTGAAACAAGTAACATCTAGATTTTTCAAGGCTATTTGACAGACGTGAAGTTTCCAAAGTATCTGAGAGGATGCTTAGGATTTTCTAAAGTTGTTAGATAGCTGATCCTGACTGAAATTACTTCATTGCCATTTCAACTTGATTTAGGTAATAACATGGATGTTGCATTCTGAAGTACTTCTCTGAATTGTC
>NW_011218601.1:0-437 GCF_000146605.3 Meleagris gallopavo | reverse complement strand
TACCTGCAGCAGAGCCAGGCCTACCTGCAGGACCCTCCAGGCGGCCTTGCGACAGGAGGCCGTGAGGTTCATTGGTGAGCCACAGCCCCTTTGTCCCTCCCTTGGCAGTGGTTGGTGGTCCCAGCCACTGCCGTGTGGCCCTAAGAGCTCCTGGGGTCGGTCCACGGCCTGGTGCCTTGCTCAGGCCCCCCTCGGCCACTCTCGCTGCTGGGGAGCAGTGCGGCTCTGCTGCTGGGAGCAGGGTCTGACGGCTGCTCTGTGCCTAGGTCTTGCTGCGCGCTACTCAAGGGACCTGAGCGAGGAGAAGTTACAGGACATCATCACGGGTAAGCGAGGGCTGTGGTGTGTGTACTGAAGCTGGGGGCAGAGACCCCCATGCCTCGCTCTCCTCCAAGGAAATTTGTGGGGCAGAGGGACGATACAGAACCACAGAGTCC
>NW_011218600.1:0-351 GCF_000146605.3 Meleagris gallopavo | reverse complement strand
TGTTACTCACATGGAGGAATGCAAGATTTAATTCAGTGCCTTTTAGAGTGTCACAGAGCTGCCTGTGCTGCCTGTGGCTGTGGTGCAGCTATAGATGGGGAAGGCCTGTTGTCTCCCATGTCTTCTTGTAGGAGCAGGCATTGTCAAAAGGAGAGCTTAGATCAGATTTTAAACTCTTCCTCTCTGAAGCAGGAAGGTTGCAGAGGCATTGGGAATAGACACAGTTTCTGCACGAAGTATTTAAATTGGAGGGAGCCCAAAAAGTGTGTTTATTATAAACAAAGTGTATTCTTTTTTTTTGTCATAGCTGCTAGACTGAGGATTGTTCATGTTCTTCCTACAGAGACTGAG
>NW_011218599.1:0-470 GCF_000146605.3 Meleagris gallopavo | reverse complement strand
ATCCCTGAACACAATAGGATGAAATCCTACAGAAGACATATCTCAAATGGTTTCCAGGATGTGTACATCAGTGATGCATGTGTAGTTTCTAGCAGAGAGGATTAGAATAAATGCATTCTTTGTAGATGCTGTTTTAATCTTTCAAGCTAAACTTAGATCTCGGACACCTGTCTCTGCAGCAGTCTGTCTCTCGAGCTCATGAATTTTGTGCACAGCTGTCAGTGCTGTATGTGGGGTTCTCTCTTTTCAGCTGGCTCTATTCCCAGTTGGCTGAAAAGTGGAGCCTGTCTTAGAAAGAGAATTTCCACTCCTGCATACTTTGATGGAAACAAGAAGATATAAAACAAGATTTAATGACCCTTAGTTTTTTTGAACCATTTATTAGCTGTTCTGTACATACTCAGTCTCTGGGGTACTAAGTTACATATTATGATAAGTATAGAGTGCCTGTTCCCTATGGACTTTGTTTC
>NW_011218598.1:0-371 GCF_000146605.3 Meleagris gallopavo | reverse complement strand
TTTTTGCTCAAGAAACCTATCCAACTATGAAAGATTAGATCCAAGAATCTTACAGACGCACAAATTCATTAACCTTGAGCAACTAAATACTCATTCCTTTTAGGAATGGGCTTCTCCTTGTATTACTAGACTTACGAGATTCCAATAAGCATTTGATAAAGGATCTGAAATTCTTGGCACTGGATATAAAGCTAGAGCTGACACAGAATTTACTTTAAAGGTAAAATACAATTTAGAACACTTGACAAGGCAAGAACATAAGATGCAGGATATAGCCCACAGAATGGAACAACTGACAGCTAAGATTCAAGAGTTGCAAGACATGCTCACAGGAGGAAAATAACCATTTTGGAAGCATTACATGTATAGCA
>NW_011218597.1:0-396 GCF_000146605.3 Meleagris gallopavo | reverse complement strand
AGGATCGGGATCAGGACGCTTCAAGGAAGAACTGTGCACTCCCGCTCGTGGGGGCGGGTGGTTGGTTTCGTCCTGTTATTCCGTGCGGCTGAATTTCAAGGGCGGCATGACGGTGGGGCAGCCTGTGACGAAAGGGGACTGACAAATCCTCGCTCATCCTCATCAGACCAGCTCCGTACAGATAGCGTCCCTTCCTCACCGGACGCAGCCAGACCAGAGCTCTGCTGCACCGCTCGTTGCTGCCGTGGGTTCTGGGCGTGGGTGGGGGTGTTCCTCTATGCCAAGAGCTGTTTCCTTCCTCTTTCCTGGAAATCAGCAACGTTCACTGCTTTGTCTGTGGCCCGTCACCTGTGCTGGGTTTTAGGACCATCATTAGAACAAGACATTATAAACGTT
>NW_011218596.1:0-477 GCF_000146605.3 Meleagris gallopavo | reverse complement strand
AGCATATACTCAGAGAATGTTTATTTGATGTGGTTTTACAGTTGGTTGTCTGTTTTCTTTCCTTTTGCATGCTAAAAAGACACAAGGAAATAATAAAAAAAATACTTTCACATATTGCAGCTCAAGCTCTAAACTGAAACTGTCGATGTTCTATCGCAGAACAACCAAAGGCTTCCAAACCGTTAGCAGACTTCTCTGACTTTGTGCATCACATTGAAAAAAACAAAACACATTCATTCATAGCCCACTTATAAAATACAGAAATGTTAGTGAGTGCTGCTTCTTCATACAGCAGCAGGAGTCACAGAAAGACTAATGTTTCCTAATATCACTCAAACATTCTGTGGTACAGTCAAGAATTGAATGGAGGTCTCCTGAATTCCCATTCACAGCAAGCTGCTTTGCTTTCATCCAATAAAACCTGACTGCCAGAGGCTATTGCAGGGTGGCCTAAATTAAGGGAAGCCTGAGGTAATT
>NW_011218595.1:0-459 GCF_000146605.3 Meleagris gallopavo | reverse complement strand
AAGAAAAGAAAGAAGAAAAAAAAAGCAAAAAAAAAATTAGTGAAAAACAGAGGAAAACATTACTGCAGCTGCAATCCTTTTATATTCACATATGTAAAGTTGCATTGTCAGATTGCAATTGAAGCTACAACATATCCTCTGAGCACTGATCAAGGACCATTAACCATCACCTCCTCTACAACTTCCTTTTCCCCCTGTGCTTTTGCCTGTTCTTCTATTTCTGCACTTGTTCTTTAAATAATTCCATCCTCCTGGCTGCCTGACCCTGACTCATCTACCTCATATCTCTCTGTGGAATGGATACAAGATTGGAGCCGTAGATGTTTATCTGCATGCTAGACACTCTTCTTCTCCTATTAATGCCAACTTCTACAGCAGATACATTCTCTCCAGTAAATGGAAAGATTGAGGTATCATCCTGCAATGAACATATTCGTTTTAGCCCATCACAAAAACATT
>NW_011218594.1:0-386 GCF_000146605.3 Meleagris gallopavo | reverse complement strand
AATTTATCTACTGTTGTGGAGCTGCCTAACCCATTAGGTTTTAAAGTGGTCGGGCCCTAGGAAAGACCTCTACAAATGATGAAAGTAAAAATCTACCCAGGCTCTTGTTCATGATTATTCCTGGTAAGTGTCTTTTGTTCATTTTAAGTTTGGAAATGTGATGAATTGGAATAGGCACACTCAATTTCAGTATCAAAAATGTTCCGGGATAAATCTGGCACACAAGTGGCTAAAAATCAGTGGTATTGCAATGGTGAAATTTCTTTTTTGGATTTGAATTAGTACTGTTATCTGTAATCTCAACAAGAAGTTACCTGTACTTCTGTTTAAGATAAAACTGAGTAAGTGGAATGTCTCATTTATACTGTGGTGGTTGTTGCAGCAGC
>NW_011218593.1:0-531 GCF_000146605.3 Meleagris gallopavo | reverse complement strand
AAAGGCATGTTGCTCAGACTTATCAGAGCCTCTGACATTAATAATAGAGAAGCAAAGCCTTCATCCCTAAAGAGCATGCTTCAACTCTTTTCGGGCCAACAAGAGAGAGCAAGAGAAAGTGAACAGCTGTAGGACTCATAAACTAGGATTTGCTCTCATGGATGTTCTGTTTATTGGTTTTATTCTTTGTGCAGATAAATGTCAAAGCCAGGTTGTTTCTCTTTAAAAAACATTACTCCGTTTATTTTGCTGCACACAGTACACTCACACACACACACACACACACACCCTGCACAAAGAAAAACCTTGCCGAAGTGGGTAATGTGTTAGGAAAGGGTTTGGGCTTTTTGAGTGTCTGCAGTACACTTTGGCTGACATCTCTGGATTAAACTACCAGTCCCAAACTCCTTCTCAACAGAGTTCTGCAGCTTAACCACATTGGCTGTCCTCTGCCCGTGCGGGGTCTTAAGGTGCGTGGCATGAAGGAAGGGAGTTCTATGGGAGTGGAAGGCAGAATACAGTAAGTCTTCA
>NW_011218592.1:0-466 GCF_000146605.3 Meleagris gallopavo | reverse complement strand
CCATATCTCACCTCCTCACAATCAGCTTGTTCTGAGGCAGCCAGACCTGACCTCCTCCCCACCCCCACAGCCCCTCACCATCTACCTTCACTCAAGCTGCACGGATTCATTAGTGCTGTAATGACTTTCTTTATCTAGCTGTTGTTTTGTCTTTTTTTTTTTCCTTCCCCCACAGCACATCTCTGAGGTATAAACCAAGCCTGGAAAAAAGCTAGTTAGCACAGCCAGCACTGCAATGCAATTCACAACATTAGCAGCCTCTAAGCTTTCAGGAGAGAGCACAGAAAGCGATAAATGAGGGTCTGCTGATGGAACCTCTGGAAATGCCTATGGCAGGGAGACCCTATTGAATAGGGATTAAGGTTTGAAAGTCTGTAAGGAAAAGCTTTTAATTACAATAATATATGTAAAGACAACTGTTACTTCTGCACTGTGCTTGTTTAAGGTTTTACAGTTAATTAGTTTA
>NW_011218591.1:0-384 GCF_000146605.3 Meleagris gallopavo | reverse complement strand
ACACCAACTTCTAACACTGATTTGTGCCAGTTACGTAGGTGTTTTTTAGCTGTGGCTCCGGAACTTGCCTAATTTTTGCCAGGTGCTTTCAAGATCCTGTTTCTCTTTTCCTGAGACAGTGTTTGGGGTAAGTGTAGGTGCAGTACCTCAGGTGCTGCAATAGTGCTTACCAGCAAAGATGAGCTGCTGGAAGCTTTGGTGGCTCACCTGGATCCTCGTGTGTCACAATGGCAGCTTTTCCACCTAGTTTTACTTTCTGGAGTATGGACCCAGGGGTCTACTGTTGGTCCAGTGTGTGTTGGAGGGAAGAATGAGGTAAGACAAGGGCAGAAAAGGTTTTAAAAAGTGTGTCAGTATCCAACCCCCATGCTTAGAAGCCATCTG
>NW_011218590.1:0-498 GCF_000146605.3 Meleagris gallopavo | reverse complement strand
TGGTTTCTTGTGGATGAACAAATGGGATCCGGGATCACTGCTCAGTCTATCTCCTTGGATCTGTAAACTGTTTTACTGTCCACTTACTGAACAAAAAAATTAAATAAGGAACTCTCTGCTAAAACCATTATCATCCAGAAGAGTACTATGAACTGGCTCTTCTTTCATCACAAGATAACATCAGGCTGGAAGTATGAGATGTTGACATAACCCTTCTGAGCAGTAATGGTGTAATCCTACATCAGGATAACGCATTCAGCAAAAGCAGCAAGTAAGGCTGCCTGATGTTATACCCAGTATGTGGTTATGTGGCCTGCATTTGGAAAAGCCCACAGATCCTTGGGGGTCAGTACTCAGTGCCATTTCAGACAGCCCAGACCTGTTACCACCTGCTGTCATTAGCACATACAAATCTTATTCGGCTTATGAGGCTCTCTTTTCTTTCTTTTTGCAGTTACCAGGTGGAGAAATTTTCACTTAGTGATTTTGTATGTAACC
>NW_011218589.1:0-425 GCF_000146605.3 Meleagris gallopavo | reverse complement strand
AGTTTTCACAATTTAATAAGATTATACTAAAAAAACCTACATGAATAAACTTAGAAATTTCTATCTTTCTTCTTTTACATAGTTTCTTTTTTTTTTAAAACTTTTCTTATGTGATATAATTCATTCTATTGCTTCATGTATTCTATGAGATAATGTAGGAAAGAATACTAACTGTCTAGTTTGTGTGTTGCCTTACCAACTGCAACTGCTTAGTTTCCGTGACCTGGTGTGTGGGCTGCAGCAACCAAACCTTCAGTCCACACACTTCAGGAAGGTCATATGGAGACGCATTTCATTAAGATAATTTTGTAGGATTAAGAGAATGAATCTCACTTACATGAGTCTACCTGTTTAATGCAGAATTTAAAAGCCTTCTTATTGTTTTAAACCAGTTCTGCTGGGGAGGAGGCTTGCTTCAAAACAGC
>NW_011218588.1:0-506 GCF_000146605.3 Meleagris gallopavo | reverse complement strand
GTGTGGGAATCAATGAGCCCAGGCTGGTGGATGGGCAATGCAGCAGTGGTCAGAGGGACCCTGGGGCTGGAAGCCTTCTCCCAGGCACTCCAGATCACCAGATGCTTTTCGGACATGAGCTCTTGTGTTCCTTCCCTCACAACTTCCATTCCTGGGGAACTTTATATGCTGCCCCGGCTCCATTTCTTTGGAACTCCTCATCCCCTCTGCAGCCTTCTGGTGAGGGTGAGGCTGTGGCTGTCCGTGCGAGGGCATGGAGCAGCCATCAGGACAGCAAAAACGGTTTTCCCTAAGAGGCAGAAACATAAGGAGTGAAGATCGGTGGGCAGAGTCGTTAATGAAGTTATCAAGTCAGTCTGATAAGCGCCTGAGAGACTGGTTTCACCACATTTTGAGATTGCCATGTTCGTGGTGTTTACCTGATGAATATTTGATATTTCCTTGGTGTATAGAGTTGCTGTTACCTGACTGTGGTGCTGGGAGGTGTAGTTGCCCTTAGCCCATGG
>NW_011218587.1:0-460 GCF_000146605.3 Meleagris gallopavo | reverse complement strand
TTTTTTTTGTTTTATTTACTGTCTATGTGGTGATGCAAGATTTTTTAAGTCACTTTGAAAAGGCTTTTTACACACACAGTCTTGCTCCTTATTTCTGCAGACAGTATTCCAGTTAAGTAATTAATTAACTTAGATTAATTTAGACAAATGTAGGAGTTGTGTGTTTATTGGTTATTGCTTATCATATACCGTTAGTAATATTTTAGGATTCTCCTTTTGCTGATGGAAGGTGGTTTCAGTGCTTTCAGTATGGAAGGAAAACCTTTCTGAAATAATTTGCTGAGTAGTATCCACTTTATTCAAAAATCTGTTGTTGTCTGCTTTGTCTTTGTAGGGAAATAATTTATTTCTTACTAAAGAAAAATTAAACATTTGGAAGCAAATTATACATTAAAATGACTTATCCTGCCTTTAAAAGCCTTAAAACTGATTTAAAGTGATTCTGGAAGAGTATTATTTT
>NW_011218586.1:0-398 GCF_000146605.3 Meleagris gallopavo | reverse complement strand
CAAGAGAAGTGGATGAGGGAGCCTGGTGCTGGACTGGCTTTTTATACTGGCTTGTCCGCCCCAGGCACAGAGCCTGCTTCGGATGCAAATGTTTACAGATAGCTCTTCTTGCATGCAAAACACGGACCATTACAGAAAATAGAGTCTTTTTTTGACTTGTAGTGATGCTACCATTTTGTTTCCCCTTTCTAGTCGCACCCATTCTATCATTCGCATTCCTTTCAAGTGACTGTACTGCTGTTCAAAATATTGCCAGAGAAATGGACACGTAGGCGCAACCAGATGATACAGCCTGGCATGATGAGTGTCTCACCACTCCAGGGGGATGTCAGCGTGTGACTCTGGGGCCTTGATTTAGCGTGGTCCTGATGACCGGGGTTCTCCTCCTTGCGATGAAA
>NW_011218585.1:0-416 GCF_000146605.3 Meleagris gallopavo | reverse complement strand
ACCTTGGGATCTGTTACAGCTTCTATATAGTTCTAATTATAATGATGTTTAATATTTTAGAATATACTTTTGTGAGATGTGTATTCTGTTTTAAGTCTGAAGCATCTTATAATTATCTAGTGTATAATTATTAACTCATATGAAATAACCTAATTATAATTACCAATTATATTATTGGTCTTGTTATAATACGTAGAAGGAATACTTATTGCATACTTCAGTCACAATATTTCAGTTTCATTCAATGACAACACGTGTTTCACAGGGAACTTTCAAGTTAAGACTAATTAACCATTGGCAAAAATGCATTAGTTCTTGGGTGTGGATGTTATGGCTTTATTTATCCAGACCAAACTAAGGTTCACTATTCTGAGCGCTGACAAGAATTACTTCTTGTTAGATTAACTAAAAGGTGT
>NW_011218584.1:0-625 GCF_000146605.3 Meleagris gallopavo | reverse complement strand
CCACACATGTGGCCTTCTACTGAACAAGAACAAAGGATTGATCCAACTGAGGGGAGGAAAGAAGTCCTGTGTATCTTGTATTTATTTTTCCTGGGGTAGTTTTCAGCTAGATAATTTCCTTGGCACAGCTTGTTGTGTAGCTGCATAGATACTTGTGTTGGCACAATGGGAGGGGTCTGAATGGCAGTGCATTTTGCTGAGTTCTTGATAACTGGTTTCATGTATACTAGAGGAGAAATCCATATTTTGTCATTCTTAGGCAAAGTAACTATTTTTAAAAACAAAAGGGTATATATATTTTTTTTCAGAATAAATTGGGCTATAAAGGGCTGTGAAGTGAAGAATACTTACCAAATTCTGCATAAGCTATATGCAATGCATTTGCAAAGTTTTGGGTGACACACTTTGCAATGATGCCAGTCCATAAACACAGCTGTTCTGGCATGATGACATATGATGTGGGTTGGAGTTGTGGTGAATTTTTGTTATGCAACCTAGTACATACACATTAACTGGTAGAGAGATTCAGTTTTATTACAAAATCTCTAGAACAATACTTGGCAGCTTGATTTTATTTTTGTACGTCTCTTAAGCAGAGTCTAATGAACAATACACTGTATTAGAA
>NW_011218583.1:0-374 GCF_000146605.3 Meleagris gallopavo | reverse complement strand
GGAATTACTGCAAGTGTGGTGGTTTGGTAAGCAGTTGCTGGCTGGCTGAATCCTACACAAGTTTGAATGCCTGTGTCAATACAGCAGCCAAGAATGGCCTCAGAATGGAAGAGCAGCAAAGCACAAGCAATGGAAGCCTTTTTTTCCAAGCCTATTTTTCAACACAGGAGAAATGGTTGATATCAAGCTCTCTGCCTAAAGCCTTTGAAAAGAAGACATATATTTCCACTCAATTAAAAAAAACTTAAAAAAAAAAAGAAATCCAGGGGAAAAAAAAAAATTGCCTTCCTTTATCCAACCCCTTTGTTTGTACATGAAACCCAAGATCAGGCTAATCCCTAGATGATCACAGCTCACCGAACAACTTCACATAT
>NW_011218582.1:0-391 GCF_000146605.3 Meleagris gallopavo | reverse complement strand
GTGTGATACTAGTTGACATAAACTGTTGATCTTTAAAGATCAGATGAGAATTTTTGCCCCATATGGCTTGTTCATTAGAATACATTTATTGTAAGTATATTCTTTCAAATATACACTGCCATTGATATTTATTAAATGTTGATAAGCTATTACTCACAATTTAAGACACTGAGATTTTGTGCAGTTACATGGTTTCTTAGACTTTGTAATCCCCGAACCAAAAGGTAGGCTACACAGATTGAAAGAGGAAGAAAATAAGAGAAAAAAAAAAATAACACAACATAAATTGGTCTATACTTTTGAAACTTTGCAACATTCTCCCCCCCACCCAATTGCAGTGCTATCTTCACAATTGTGGAGTCAAAAACAAGTGACAGAAAGAGAAGAAAAT
>NW_011218581.1:0-433 GCF_000146605.3 Meleagris gallopavo | reverse complement strand
TATCTGCTAAGCAAGTAGTATATTACTGTTTTGGAAGCAGCTCCCATTAAATAATTGAACACTTTGTCCTACCAATAGGCAGTGTCTTGTCCTTCTCAGTTCTGCTGCTGCCTACTTTTTTTTTAATATACAGCAAGGATCCCCAAACTTTATGGTATGTTATACACCTTGATGGAGAATTTCTCAATGTTTGTGCCAAATCTTCGTATGAGAACTCAGAAACAGATTGTGTGGCACTTATTGACTGTCTTGTAATAGGCTTTTTGTTTACTATCCACAGGACCTTTTACACGCCCCCACCCTGCAATATGGCGAATGGTTTTTGGTAAGTTTGTCTTCCTAATTCATGTGGTGCTTCTGTGGGATTGATAGTCCCCACTCTTCCCCCAGATGAGATGAATAGGTTTGTCATGAAATATAATTGTGCATTATA
>NW_011218580.1:0-465 GCF_000146605.3 Meleagris gallopavo | reverse complement strand
GAAATTTTCCTGATCTTAACACTGTTCTTATTAGTGTTCTCTTTCTTCCTAGGCACCTTAACAATGAACATGCTTGGATGACAGAAGCACTGCTCAGTGTCGGGTGCAAATGCAAGTGGTTCAGCAGTTAGAAATACAGGTTTTGTTGCAGGAGTGTATTTATTACTTATTTACTATTAATCTAGACTTACTTGAAAACATTTGCCTTAATAATTGTGGCTTAAAGCTGTATGTTTCTTGCATGAAATTTGTTGATATTCATGAATGAGTTCGTTTTTTTTACTTTTAAGATTTTTTCACCTTATAAATTACGCAATAATTATCTAACATCAGTATTGTCTACAGTATTTTACTTGAACTAAGACCCTAATACCATTCATCACAAACGAAAAATACTGTCCCTGCAGCAGGGATTGAATCCAAGTTCTCTTCTCTCCTTTAAATGCTGGCTCAGGACCCCTTCTG
>NW_011218579.1:0-574 GCF_000146605.3 Meleagris gallopavo | reverse complement strand
AAGAAATGGTTTCATTTAATATTCCTCTCTTACTTTATCTAAGCAAATATAAAAATAATACAAATACTCCGTATGAGACAAGCTCCCACTTTTTATTTAGTTGGATATTTCAGGCATAAGGAAGAGAGTTTGCCATGGTAACCCAGCCAGCTGCAAATGTCAGCTGTTCTCAATTTCATGGCTGAGCATCTTGCAGAGAGCTCTCTCCCATTCTCTGCAGTGTTCCTATCCATATCATTCATAATCTTGTTTCAAAATCTCATTGCTTGTTTTTTTTTGTTTTTGTTTTTTGTTGTTTTGTTTTTTTTTGTTTTTCTCTGTAAGGATCATCCTTCACTGCTCCACTCCACATGGCCCCTTCAAGCCTCAGCCTGTCTTTTGGATCTTCTCCTGAATCTCACTGAAATATTCTTCTCCCTTCCTTGCACCAAATTGACTTGTGGCAGTTCTGTCCCTTCACTGGACTGAGCAGGAGGAGTGCTCACTTCCTGCAAACTCCAAATTGCTGTACAGGGACTCAACTTTGATTACTGTATGCGGTCTCATTTGCAAAACATCTTCAGTTCTTTGGCAT
>NW_011218578.1:0-415 GCF_000146605.3 Meleagris gallopavo | reverse complement strand
CCCAGGTTCCCTGGGCACTCTGATCCCACAACCCTTCACACATCTCGAATGCTTTTCTCTGGCCGGAGGTGAAGACTTTTAGCAGTCCATTAGCTGTAAGCAGCCTTTCTCTAGGGTTAAGAAAACAACTGAAACACACACACACACACACACAAAAAATGGTGCTTAAAACAAAAGTAAACAGTCGCAGGAATTAGCATCCTTCCTAGTAAGACTCTCTTAGGGCTGTGGCTGCATGCTGTGAAAGATGCCATCCACCCAGCAGGGCTGCTCATGTACCATCTGGGAGGCCAACAAAACGTGTCTTCAGGCTTCCAGGGTTATGTTTTTCCACAGAGTGCATAGGGATTTATTGGTATAAATCCCAAAGGCCAAGTGTGACAAAACTAAATCATGTACACACAACAAAGAGGGG
>NW_011218577.1:0-344 GCF_000146605.3 Meleagris gallopavo | reverse complement strand
GTTTTTCATTGAAATACTAATATTAGCGTATGGCAATATTAGCTCAACAAAGATAAACTATGATTTCATGTTCCCTTTTATAATCCAGGCAAATAGACACACAAAACAAGACTAAGACTTTTTCTCAAAATGTGGCAAAAATTATACACGGATTCTCTGCTGCTGAGCCATCAAGGGGGAAAAAAAAAAAAAAAAGCAATATTTAAAGTAATTTAAGTAATATTTACTTTCTTAAAAAAATAAAAATTAAAAAAATCAATTTTGCAGTAGTTACAGTTTAGGTACTTGGGCTGCTTAAATCACAATGAAATTAAAGTAGTTGGGAAATATTAGTAGGCAGTTCA
>NW_011218576.1:0-449 GCF_000146605.3 Meleagris gallopavo | reverse complement strand
GTCATATTATTTTGCAGACTTGCTCCTAAAGGTATATGAAACAACTAGCTGAAACTTCAAAGATGTTAACCTACATCCAAAAAATAAGGACAGAGAGAGATTTTGTTTTTCAAATATTGCAAAACACAAAGCTCACTGCTTATTAGCACTACCTTGTACTCTCTTTAAAAATACAAAGCCTTTCTGCGGAATGTGTTCTACAAAATTCTATAATTCTCATTCAGTTGTAGGTGACAGCTAATTAAGATAAACAAATAGAAGTGGACTTTTATGAAAAGAAATATGAATAAGGAGAAGGAAGTAGAAATAAACTAGGGGAAAAAAGAAAACAGAAGAATAAGAGAAAAAATAAAGAACAGATACGTAATGAAAAAAGAGCAAAAAAAAAGAAAGAAGAGGAAAAAAAGAAGGAAGGTTTTTTCTGTGAGGGTGGTTTATGCAGTGGAATT
>NW_011218575.1:0-404 GCF_000146605.3 Meleagris gallopavo | reverse complement strand
GCAGGAGCAGACAGGCGGTTCTGCTGTGAGACCTCCGCTATTTCCCCTCCTGTGCTCAGGTCACCACAAGAATGGATCCCTCCTGACTTTTGGCACTCAGATGGGAGCTTCTTCTGAGCCCTTTTCAGTAAAAACAATCTTGCAAAGAAAAGGGGACAGATGCCTCTAAAAAAAAAACCACAAAAAAAAACAACACACGGCTTCAAGCAAAAGCCCTTCTCAAGGACTGACGATGGTTTCCCTTCCTCACCTCATCTTCTCCTGGCTGGCTCTTACAAACAAGGATTTTCAGAGCAAGGAGGTTGCATTTCTTGTGTGCTTGCACAGACCACCACACAACAGTGCCTGTTATGACAGGCTGCAGCGTAACATCGCAATACAAATTACAAGCTGCTTAGCAACAG
>NW_011218574.1:0-545 GCF_000146605.3 Meleagris gallopavo | reverse complement strand
ATTTTTTTTTGCACTGAATTCTTTATTGTGATCTCAATACAAATTGCTTCCATTTCTAACATTTATTAATTGGTGTAATTTTTTGACAATATAATCTATTGCACAATACTGGTTTTAAGTCATATAACTGTACTGATATATGAAATGTTAAATGACTTAAGAATATTTTTTTATATCTTAAGGCAAGAATTTTTAAGTATGAAAGGTGCCCACAGGAAGAACCACTCAGACTAGAGATCAGCTACCTGGTTTTACATGTAATCTGGAGTTAATGTTAGTTTCCTGTGTTTCAAAAAATACAGTGTGGATGGAGGTATTTGGACCACTAGTCACGTATTTCTGTTCATTTTTTTTCTCCTTTAGATCAGTCACTTAGCTTTCTGCTAGTTCAATAGGCATTTTAAAATGCTAGAAAATTCGGATATTCTTGGAAAGGCAGTTGAGTAGAACCCCTTTATCTTATACAGCTAATTATACAATAAAGAAATGTATTTCTATGACAAGTCTGAATTACTGGAAAACAGCAGCTATGTGATTAATTTGTG
>NW_011218573.1:0-445 GCF_000146605.3 Meleagris gallopavo | reverse complement strand
TTTTTTCTAGCTCATAAGGGCTAAATGCAGTATGATTCGAGCTTCAACATGTGGACATAGTGACAACAAACCAAGATCTATTCCTTCATATAGAGTGTATTCTCAGCAAACAATGTCTTGAAGTATTTTGTTTTTTTTGTTTTTTTTGTTTGTTTGTTTTTGTTTGTTTGTTTTTGTGTTTTTTTTTGCATTCAGAGGCATGCTTTTCTTTCAGAGTCATTACATGGCACAGTGCTAAACAGTACAAGGAAAGAACTTAGACATAGCTGGAAAAAGAAGATACATGGAATGCTTTACTTTTAAATAGACATCCTTCAGCACAGAATGGCAAATAAGCACAAAATAGCAGATAAGAAGTACACTGAGTCAAATCTCACAGGCAGATTAAAGATTTATTTGCTCATTT
This sequence comes from Meleagris gallopavo, assembly GCF_000146605.3. NCBI lineage: Eukaryota > Metazoa > Chordata > Aves > Galliformes > Phasianidae > Meleagris > Meleagris gallopavo. The sequence continues at coordinate 39 of NW_011218573.1, read as the reverse complement.
AATCTATCTCTAATAGTGTTTAGGAAATAAAAATCAAAG
>NW_011218572.1:0-351 GCF_000146605.3 Meleagris gallopavo | reverse complement strand
AGGGTTGGGTCGGCCCTGCATGGTGGCGAGGGGGGTTGGAGATTCATGATCCTTGAGGTCCCTTCCAACCTTGGCCATTCTGTGATTCTGTGATTCTGTGAAGTGATTTTTATCCCTCAGATTTAAGGTTTCACACATCCGCCAACTAATGGAGAAGGCTTCCCATAAAAATCAGCACTTTCTTGCTCTGAAAAGTATGGGATATTTTTGTTACCGATATAAATAGATGGGATCTAAATACAATGCAACCTTTGCATGAAGACTTTGACCTTCCTTTTTCAAAGGTTAACATGTTAGTAATTCTGTTTTCTATCTAGTGTCTCTTTTCTTTCGAGCATTGAAACCTAAAAT
>NW_011218571.1:0-436 GCF_000146605.3 Meleagris gallopavo | reverse complement strand
TTCTGAAGATCACTTGTTTCAAATTTTACTTGCATATTATGGATATGCCAGAAGACAATGAAATTGATTTCCATATCATTAAAACATTGGAAATTTCATACTTTTTTTTTTTTTTCTTTCAGAAGATGATATTTATTGTGTTATCCTGCCAGCAGTCTTCCTTGAATTCTTACTTTTTCCTCATCACTTTCTCTTTTTTTTTTTTCCTTCTCCTCCCCTGTATCTTCTCTCTTCTATGTTCTTTTAAATGCTAATCAGGAATTCCCAGAAATAGTTCTCATTCTGGTATTTCCCTCAGCTGTATGGGATATGCAGTGTAATGGCTTCAAACAGATGTTTCCTCTTTCTCTCCCAGAACTCTCTTTTCTTCCTCAGATATTATGGGAAATTACTGCCAATTACTCTGTTGTGCAATAACAGGGCCTATAGTAATTCC
>NW_011218570.1:0-403 GCF_000146605.3 Meleagris gallopavo | reverse complement strand
GAAATGACGAATGTTCCAAACTTCTTGGATGTGCTTAAGACTGTATGTGCAAATGAAGAAAGCGATGTTCTTTTCCTCTGAAAACTTTCATTATTCTTAGCAGAGAATTTTCAGACAGACAATTTTACCACGCGAAAAATGATGACCTATTCATTGTAATTGCAATGGGCTCTGCTATGTCATTGACAGGGGGAAATATTAGCAGAGAAGGCAATGTAGCAGAATAGGAATAGGTATGAAGTAATAACTTTCCCATGTATCTTTCACCGCAGATGAAGTCTCTTCAAGCAGTTACTACTTTTACTGGAAGAACTGATTTCAGTTTTAAATTATTTTTTCAAATTTGATCTATCATATTTGGTTAAATCCATTTTTTTAATGCTCTTTTGTTTTTGTTTTATTT
>NW_011218569.1:0-534 GCF_000146605.3 Meleagris gallopavo | reverse complement strand
GATCCTTAGGCTGATTGATAGAGATCACACAGGCTTAGTTCAGAGACTCCAGCCAGCTTTAAGTGATGGAAATGCTCTCGATATTATCCACTCGACACAGTCCTTTAAAGAACTGCAATTGTTTTGCTCCATAGATAATAGGAAAACTTAAAGCTATCTCTGATAACTGTGATGAATACGTTGAGATTTTGAAAATAAGCAATAAAAAATAGAAATTCATTTGAAAAAAAGAAAAAAAAAAATAGAAGGTAAGATAAATGTAAGATACTAGAATCAGATCCTTACAAAACAACAAAAAGCAGCTAACCTTTGTGTCAATTGTTCTCTTTAAATGAAAGTCACTGGTAGAACAATGTTTAAAATTTAGAACATATGGAAATAAAAGCATGTGTATCTCAGGGAATAGAAGAGATTGCAACAGGTGTTTATTATCTTTCTTTATGTATACCTGAATCTGAAAAGAATAGAGAAAGGAGGTATGATAGAAAGTTGTTACAGAGAGAAATTACATAATACTTATACTAGGAGACAAAG
>NW_011218568.1:0-510 GCF_000146605.3 Meleagris gallopavo | reverse complement strand
ACGTGCAACAACAGACAAGATGAATACTAACTTCCATGTTTATACAGAATCTTTTTGCATAAGTGCAAGTGGAAAAGGACTGACTAAGCAACAGTTTCTGTGCTGGAGATGATAGATGGATCACAAATTGAACATGAGACAGCATCATAGCTTTACAGAAGTTGTAACCACCGTATGGAATTTATAGAAAGTAGGATAATTTAAAAGGTATGGAGAGTGGCTCTTTTATTCTTCTTGAGACTAGGAAAGGCTTCTCTCTAGCTTGGGGCACCGCAGCTGGAGAAGAATTCTGACCAGCTGAATGGGTTCTAGAGGAGAACAAAAGAATGTTCAGGAATCTAGAAAATGCAACTTGTGAGAAAACAAATAAATAGGATCTGTTTAATCTGAAGAAGAGGAAACAGGAAATTTATCTATCTTAAAATGTGGAAGAAAGAAAATATTTTTTACCGTGTCCACAGCAAAACAAGTTCTGGCCAAATAGCAACAGAACTTTTCTACTGTATTTTT
>NW_011218567.1:0-522 GCF_000146605.3 Meleagris gallopavo | reverse complement strand
CCTGCAGACAGTGAATTTATGTTCCTTGTGCACGTAATCCTACTGAAACTGAAGATAAAAGCCGAATTACACCAAACATCTGCAGGCTAAGGCTTGATGGTGTTCTGCTACGCTAGGATTTAGGTGGTCCAGCCAAAGCGCGCTCATCAGCTGGTTGCATATGCCCTATCTTCAGTACAGTAGTTCCAGTTTCCTTATTTGATTTATTTTATTCTTCTGTCTCCTTTAACAATTTCTTTGCTTGATGCATATCTCTTAATGCCTCCTAGGTACTGTCTATGCTTTATCTTTCTGTGTGAATAATTTTTTTAACTGTTGACTTTGAAGTTTCACTTGCTTATCATCAAATTTTAACTTATACTCAACAATTCCACTTCTTTTTCAAATAATGCATTTTTAAGTGTTGCAGTTTTGTCGTTTTTTTTCTATAGTTCTCCATTCCTTCTTTATTACCATTGCCAGGTTAAATACCTTTATTTTATTTGTCTCACTCATCTTTTCTCCATCATTCACTTCCTTTTT
>NW_011218566.1:0-472 GCF_000146605.3 Meleagris gallopavo | reverse complement strand
ATGGAGATGCTGAGGATGTTAAATACTTGTGTACTTATGTTTCTACATTTTTATCTCCAAATTAACTTTTAACGGGCATTGGGTTACTTGGTTGTTTCTTCTACGCTGCACCACACTGGATGCTGTCTGACACAGGTATGCTAGAGGGCATGCGTAAAGTTATTTATCTAGCCAGGTTCCTCAAAGACTAGGTTCAGAAGAATGGGAGCTTATGTAGAAAATTTGTGAGGAAAGAGTCTAGTGAAACCACAGGTGAGAATTTCTTGTGTGACATTAGCCAGATCTGTGCATCATTCATTCCCCGTTCTTTTCCCTCATCCTCTTTGCTATGTTCAGCATTTTAGCAGTGGTCAGATGATCCCAAGCACTGAAAGTATTCAGTCAAACCCACATCAACCTCAGTGACTGTTAGCTGTGTCCTAAATGGCTGTGCCAACTCTAGGTGAGTGGGGAGGGGCTACAAGCCAAGCAC
>NW_011218565.1:0-405 GCF_000146605.3 Meleagris gallopavo | reverse complement strand
CCGTGAAAAGTTTGCTCATTGCACAGTTCTGACCATTGCACACCGCTTGAACACCATTATCGACTAGTGACAGAATTATGGTAAGAATTAACAGCTTAATTTTTTTTTTTTCCTTGCAAATTGTTAATTTTGTTTACTCTCCTTACTTTTGATTGAGAAATGGTCAGAAGTTTAAGTTGTAACTTAAGATTTATCTTAGTTATCCTAGGGGCTGTGACAGGCAACTCATGAAACTGTAGTAGTAATGACCTGAAAAGACTGCTTACATTTTCTCACTCTGTGGTTTTCCAACCTGCCAGGCACAAACCTATTGCAGGTGAGCTGCAAGAGCAAACTTAAGCAAATGATCTCTGTCGGTACTAGTGAAGACACACCCAAGTGCTCTGGACAGAGTCAGCTGGATTC
>NW_011218564.1:0-476 GCF_000146605.3 Meleagris gallopavo | reverse complement strand
AAAGCACAACAGCACAGTTATAGGGCAGTATGATAACTTTGCTTTGACAGATGTAAAGTGGGCTGATGTAATTTAATAAACTGGAATTTTCCATGTTGTTAACCCTTTCCAAATAAGCTTTGCTCCTTATTCTGTAGATACCAACAAATCTTGCACAGAAACCTCGTTTACTTGGCAACAATAGCAGATTCTAACCAGAATATGCAGTCCTTGCTTCCCGCTGTAAGTACCAATGCTACCACCACATATATTTACTATGGCAAAAGGAAATGTGCTTTGGTATAGATACTGATCACTGTCAGTTAAACCTTTTTTTAAGTGGTTGTGTAGACCACCAACCAAGTGCAGAGCTACTTCTACTGCATTTAAATACATTCTTTCAGATATTTGTGTTAATATCTGTCTCAGTGGCCTAATTTCTAAATAGTGGAAGTGATGCAGTGTTACATATCTGAACAGGACCCATTTGTTCCAGA
>NW_011218563.1:0-463 GCF_000146605.3 Meleagris gallopavo | reverse complement strand
CCCCCCATCCCAACCTATGTCCTCTTCTGCTGTTTTATTCCTACCAAGAAATATTCAATTTCCCAAACTTTTCTGAGCTGCAAAGTCAAGTAACGCAGCTGCAAGCTGATAACCATGTTCTCATGGAGCCTGCAGGACACAGAGAATTTGGTGTGTATCTGTGAGGGCTCCCCTCCCTGTGGTTACATGTTGAATTTAAATAATAAGCATACAATGTTGCACTGACATGTATAGGAAGTGGTTGGCTGGTCTGGGTGACAGGATGTGATGCTCTTCCTTACATGCTGGCTGTTGGTGGCAGTGGACTGTGCTGCTGTAACTTGAGCAGCTCTTATTGTGTCATCTCTGACAAAGCTCTGTTCTGTACTTTATTTTTGTAGACACATTTCCCCAGCTCAAAAAGCCCTTTGGGTTGTTGTCTCTGCCTTTCCACAGCCCTGAGAGTATGGCAGACCTGGGACAT
>NW_011218562.1:0-488 GCF_000146605.3 Meleagris gallopavo | reverse complement strand
AGCTGCAGAACAGCTGACCCAGAAGATTCCGCCCCACCACTTTCACATCCCCCTTCCAACCCTCGCAGCCAGCCACCCCAAAACACACCGTCGCACAAGGATCTCCACCAACAGCCCCACACACAGCCAAGCCATTTGCTCCCAGACCACAAAAACCAATAGCCAAAAGTGAAAGCCACAGACAAAACCTCTCGGCAACAGGAAAGCGAGGAACGGAAAGATGACACACCACATAAAGCCGGCACCGCGGCACCACACAGACCACTGCCACCACCCAGCCCCACCAGGCTCCTGCCCAGCACGACCCGAGTCCCGCCATGGCTGTGCCTGCAAGCCCACAGCACCCACGGGGGGTACGGCATCCTGCTGCTCACGCTCCTTATGAAAAGCTCTCGCCGCCGCCGCCGCCTGCAACCACCTTCGCCCCCAGGATGCCACCTTCTCTCGCGACAGCCTCCAGCTCCTCCGGGACATGGCTCCCAGCCCAC
>NW_011218561.1:0-661 GCF_000146605.3 Meleagris gallopavo | reverse complement strand
AGCTGTAAATGGAGATGTAAAGATAGTGAAAATAAAGTTGCAAAGTATTGCAGTTCTGTAGAAACTTACTAAATACCTAAAACTGCATGTTAACTTGAAAGCTATTTGTCCTTCCAGGTAGTAAACGTATTTGCCCAAAATGAGCCCAGGCTGATGCAGATGTGATAAACTGTTTTTAGACAATACCGAAACAACATGGCATCTTAACTTTGATATCCTTTGAATATTTTAATATGGGAATGGGAATGCTCCTCCTCTAAGTATTGCTTGTGTGATGTACTGACTTACTGGTTTTGCTTCCTGTATTGAAGCCATTAACTTTTATTCACAGACTGCATTACAATGGAGTATTCACATACCAGTCTGTGTTCTCTGACAAATATTTGTATCTTGTGTATCATGAAAGATCTTGAGTATCACTAAAATGCAGATATCTGATGGATGGATTCTTTTTCTGCTGTGGGTGCTACAGGTTGACATCTCTGTCTAAGATTAGCTTTTTCCTCATCTAAAAATCCAAGTATCTCCATAGAAGAAAAATGACCTTCATGTAGAAGACAATATTGCAAGATTGGAAACAGAATAATATATTAAAATAACTGGCAAAGACTTCAAGAGCAATGGTGCTAGTATGGTGATATCTGAACCTTGTGGTTAAACA
>NW_011218560.1:0-351 GCF_000146605.3 Meleagris gallopavo | reverse complement strand
GTGCCAGACAGACAGTTCTTTGTTTCCACACCCACACCCTGCCCAGAAACTATCTTTCCCTGTTCTGTATAGGTGGCACTGTGTGAGCCAGCAGGCAGTACTTATGTCCTCCAGAGAAGTGTGTTTGACAGGTTAAGCTGTCATTCTCTGAAAGCGTGGTCCAAAGTACTGGACCAAAAAAAAAAAAAAGAAAATAATAAATCCTATTTGCACATCACCACAAGTGGTGGGTGTTTTGAGTAGGTAAGGTGTATCCCTGAGCAGAACTTCAGAAAAATGAGTAGCCCTTGTAATAGCATCTTAGCTGGCTGTTTGGAGAGCTGCCACTGCTGGATGTGTGGATGTGTGCAT
>NW_011218559.1:0-362 GCF_000146605.3 Meleagris gallopavo | reverse complement strand
CGCCTGTGCTCTGTGAGCTGAGGTACAGCTGTCAATGGAGCCCTGCTGAGCTGCAGGATGCTGGGCTGACCAGTGCTTCTCTGTGCTGTACCAGGGTGGGTGTGCTGGGCAGAACAGACATCTTGAGGAATGAAATTTACATATTTAGAAAAGTTCTTTGGTCTTTTTTTTTTTTTTTTTGTTCTTCTTCAATCTCTCCCCCTACAGCTGTGCAAAATTAGTCAAGTGCTGCTGAGCTGCACATGGAACGTGGTGGCTGGAGGGAGAGATGGAAGTGACAGACACTATTTCAAGATACATTTGTATATTTTTATGTTGAAAGATCATTGGCTTATATAAAGAGAGGCTGTTGATACGGAGGG
>NW_011218558.1:0-453 GCF_000146605.3 Meleagris gallopavo | reverse complement strand
ATGTCTTATTTTTCTGGACCAGATATTTTGATGCTACAATTCAGTGTGGAACTGCTTTTCAGGATTGTTAATTATTCTGTACTGTTTTGTTGCTGAACTTATAAAATGTGCCCTAAAATCCAGAATTCCTGTAGTATGGGTAGTTTTTGGTGTTTCTCTCTGAACCTCTGCGTGTTTTTTCACTTTAACTGAGCTACTGTAAAATTGACTTAACATTTTTAAATTTTTGCATGTAGTGTATCGCATCTGAATGGTCACACTAAAAAAAATTATGGCTTCTAAAAACTAATGCTTCCAGGTTTGTTATCCCTGCAGCATAGTGGTGGTCAGCAGTTAGTTGACTCAGTAAGCAGTTGTGTGCTCAGTGTAAAGCAGACATATCCTTGATTAGGACAAGCGCAGGGATATTTTAGTGGTTGCATCACTGCTCTCTGGACTGCTTTTGTATTTGAA
>NW_011218557.1:0-407 GCF_000146605.3 Meleagris gallopavo | reverse complement strand
TTTAATGGGAAGTAAGATTTCAATGTTAGCGCCTGAAACTGGATCAGTGTGGGCTTTTATTAGCATTGGAGAGTGAATGTGTAATTGCTACCTTCAGCTAGCTATTTGCTTAAAACTAACCTTTTTTCCTTCTTGAAGTGTACAAATATTACGGATTCATAAACACTGTGGCAGAAGATAATCTTATTTACTGCTGGTATAACTGAATGTTTCTAAAGAATTGCACGTTTGCTGAAAGTTTTATACATTTTTGCACTGCATCTTATCAAATAGTCAGGACTTCCTAACACTTAGTTAACCTTGTGATGTAGGTATTTACTGTTCTGTTACCACTCCTGAGCTCAGCGTGTTATTATACAAATTGCAATCAATTGAAATTCCTGTTGTAGCCAGAGGGAGTATATTAA
>NW_011218556.1:0-314 GCF_000146605.3 Meleagris gallopavo | reverse complement strand
TTGTTTCATTGGCTCTTCTCTGGCAGATAGTTGAGTTCTGTAGGGGAGATACTTGAAGGTTTTTTTTATTCTATCCAATTAAAGAAATAATAAAAAATAAATTAAAAAAAAAAACAAAAAACTTTTAAAAGGCTTTATAGAAGGCACAGCCCTAAACTTGTATCACTTCTTCTGCCACCTTGCCTTTTCTTTCCCTTTAGTCTTCATTCTTTTCTATGACTTGAATTTTATTTTCTGTGATTATACATTCTATGTAAGTGTAATTTGAGTATTTATAACTGTGAAGTTGAATTATTCATGTGTTACATATCCTA
>NW_011218555.1:0-503 GCF_000146605.3 Meleagris gallopavo | reverse complement strand
CCTGTTCACTGCAAGGGAGTTGGACTAGGTGAACTTTAAGGTCCTTCTAACCAAATGATTCTATGATTCCATTATTCTATTACAAAATTGCTTGTGCTGTGTCTAATCTACAGCACCTTTGTTGAGTGGTCTCCAGTTTGGTTGCACTTTTCTTAGATACAGTACCCTGAAACTGACATTGCCTTCCAGCTGAGCCCATGCCAGTGCTGAAAAGAGCTGAAAGATTACTTTGGATATTTCTACGTACATGCATGGGCATTAGGTTTATTTTTTTCACTATAGCATGACATAGTAATTTCACATTCAGCCTCTAATCCATGACGATTTCTAGATTTTTTGATTTATAGTTCTATTTGCAGAGCTGGCCTCTCTCTGGCATCAGCAGTTTGTGCTTAAGACATTTCCTTGTTGAATGCTATTTTTTCCTTTTTCTTTCTTCTTCTTCTTCTTTTTATTATTTTATTTTATTTTATTTTATTTTATTTTATTTTATTTTATTTTTT
>NW_011218554.1:0-437 GCF_000146605.3 Meleagris gallopavo | reverse complement strand
AATGTTTCTCTTCACAATTCTCTGAACTTTTTCCAAGTTGCAACATCAATCCTGAATTGTACACCATTAGCTTAGATGTAACAGTAGTCATTCTAGTGCCAGGTACAGAAGTAGGACTGAAAATTCTCTTGCCTGTACACATGTCCAATGATTGTATTAGCCTTTTCTGATGATTGGTAACACGATATCTACCTTGATATGATGATTATGTTTTTCTCCAAGACAAGCCTCTGTGTATCTCCTGTAATTATAGCTTCTACTTTGACTCCTATGTAGCTCTCATGTTGCCACTCTCCTCATGTGCTCACTTCCACTCCATCCAGTAGTAGTGACCTGCCCTTCATTATCTCCGTTTTTTTCTTGATACTTACGCAGGTTTTATCTGTGATAAATTTACAGTCAGGAAAAATTGATTTTTTTCTAGATTAATGATTAAA
>NW_011218553.1:0-404 GCF_000146605.3 Meleagris gallopavo | reverse complement strand
GTGGGCAGACCTCTGCATCTGCGCTTATTACAGGTTTAGGACCTAAATGCCTTAGATGCATACTGAAGGAAAATGAGCCTGCTAGGTATTTTAATAGAAGGGATAGATTGCTCTTGGTTGTGAGAAGAGAACCCCTCAAAAGATAGAAATATCCTTGTGCTTCAATTGTAAAAGACAACTATGTTAACATGGAAATAGCTCTTGAAATTCTTGTAAGATCAATGACAAAACTAAAAAAAAAAACAAAAAAACCTAAAGAGTAATGCAGCTCAAATTGATGTCTTCAAAGAAAATTGGAGGTGTATTTATTTATATTATCTTCAGGAGATTGCAGAATAGATTTGCGCAAGTGGGCTGTGATTGTGGTCCAGTACTTAATTCTGTAAACCATATTTGTAGGTAAT
>NW_011218552.1:0-423 GCF_000146605.3 Meleagris gallopavo | reverse complement strand
AGTGATGCAAAGATGAAATTTTAAAGCGTATATGTATACAGCTGGGAACCCCTGTAAGTCATCCTGCAGTTGTGTAAATGTAGAATTTTTAAGGTGTAAGGACTTTTTTTTCTTTTTTTAAAAAAAGTCTTGCTTTTTTTTTTCCCCCTAATATCATTTGTATCTAAGCATCAGTTGGAAAGCTCTGTACAATGCTAGATTCGCTCCAGAAATTTATGTCTATAAACATTCAGTGAGGCTTAAAAAAAAATAATAATAAAAAAAAATAGAACAACTTAGTTTTCAGGATGTTCTGTTAGAAGAACTGGGACCTAATTCATCCCCAGCCACTGACCCTTTAACGTGACAGATCGCTGGAAATGAGCCAACTTATAAAGTCAGAGCTCATAGAAAAACAAACCAAAAGAAAAAAAAGAAAAAAAA
>NW_011218551.1:0-438 GCF_000146605.3 Meleagris gallopavo | reverse complement strand
AACGAGGAAGAGGTCGGCTGGTGAAACCGTTGACTCCAGAGCCCTGAGAGCCCCAGCTCTGTGACTGCGTGGCAGCACGCACCAGGGGGGGCAGAGGGCTGAGCAGGGCTCTGCCTGCTGCTGCAGCACAGCCCGGCCGTGTGGCAGCTGCACCTGAGGCCGCACGGCCACCAGCGACCAGGGAGGGGCTTTGGCACGGCACTTGGGGAGCGCAGAGCCCACCGTGCTGCTGCTGCCTGTCCTCCTCTGGAGCTGCTGCAGACGGGGCCTGTCCTGCCCGGCAGCAGCCACCCACCCGGGCTGAGCCTCAGGGCTGCTTCTGGGGCAGCTCCCCTTCACATCTGCTCCACAGAAGGTGCCGCTGAGGCTCTCCTTTTTCAGGCCAGCTCCGGCCTTGCCCTCTTGGACCAGGTGGGGACAACATGTCTTCAACAAGGC
>NW_011218550.1:0-360 GCF_000146605.3 Meleagris gallopavo | reverse complement strand
AAAGCAACTCCATCAATAAATCATTAAATACTTAAGACTATTCTGTAAGGTAGAAAAAAAAAAAACCCACATTGTGGAATTCCCCACGGAGATGATTTTATTACTGTTTTGTGTGATTAAAATGAATCTTTTTGCTTCACAATGCAGACTAAGATAATGCAGCGCAAAAGGCTGATAATTAGCACAGACCATCTGGAGGAAGGTAAGGCTCCTTTTAATAAGAGGCTGGAACCAATTGTAAAATAGCAGGAATTTCACTTCAAGTAGTGAAACACTGAAGTGAGCAACAGGAGAAATTGAATTAATTTAATGATGCAAGCCCTTCCTTAGCAGGGAGTGATATATGTGATGTCTTGTTCC
>NW_011218549.1:0-471 GCF_000146605.3 Meleagris gallopavo | reverse complement strand
TTTTGTGTTGAGGGGACATGGTTTAGTGAGTGCTATTGGTGATAGCTGGATGGTTGGACTGGATGATCTTGAAGATCTTTTTCCAACCTTGGTGACTCTGTGATCTCCAAGATCATCCAGTCCAACTGTCCATCTATTGCCAATATTTCCCCACTAAACCACATCCCTCAGTACAACATCTGAATGAAGGGGGAAGGGGACAAAATGACGACCGCTGGGACTGAGGGGGCAGTTTGAGGCTCCATACAGAACTTGATGGGTGGAGACAGTGGAGTTCAAAGGCTTGGAAAGAGGTGGAGGGATGCTGCTTCTCTTAAGTGCCTATATACTAATGCGCATAGCATGGGGAATAAACAGGAAGAGCTGGAGTTCTGCGTGCGGTCGCGAGGTCATGATCTCATTGCGATCACGGAGACGTGGTAGGACAGCTCGCATGACTGGAATGTTGTCATGGAGGGCCTATGTGCTTTT
>NW_011218548.1:0-546 GCF_000146605.3 Meleagris gallopavo | reverse complement strand
CTCCTAAGAGGCTCTGTTGTGTTGACTCTTTTTATAATACACCTTTAGGGCATTTATTCCTTCTAAAGTTAACTTATGAAGCACCACTTCCAAGTCTTTATACAGTACTTTTTTCCTTGCAAATTGTGCCTGCTGCACAAAATTAATTTGCACCAGATTCTGAATAAGAAGACACAAAATCAAGGTCCAGTCTGAGAGGAGCCAAGGAAACAAACACAGATAACTATTTATTTATTTATTTATTTATTTATTTATTTATTTATTTATTTTTAAAGCTTTTTTGGGGTCAGGAAAGGATTTCAAGGACAGTGTTATTGAAACAGTTGCCAAAATTTTATCATGAGTCAGCTAGAAGCTCTCTTCTCCTGGAACAAATATGATTTTGTTTTCCTGTTGTTAGTCGGAGGCACAGTTTCTATAGCTTTTCTTCAAGGATCTCTTTTGTGAGTGAACAAAAATCACAATCACAGAATAAAGCAGGGAGTTGAAGAGTGTTTAGTTGCAAATGCACAATTAAGCATATTTAAAGATCCACTCCAGCTTTTT
>NW_011218547.1:0-326 GCF_000146605.3 Meleagris gallopavo | reverse complement strand
AAAATACTCTTTATTCTTTCTCTTAGTTTTAGTTGTGGTTGGTATGTGACATCCTAGCTTCTTTTAAACAAACCTTACTGTTAAACAAAACAGATTATTGAATTTTTACTTTTTTTTTTTGTCAGGGATCCTCTACTCAAGTTTTTTCCAGATCTTGTTCTTTTGTTTCTTATTGCTGTTTGTCTCTTTTTGCTAATCCACTGTACCCTTCAAACTCCAGTTCTGGTGTTACAAACTCATACTTTTCTCTTGTTTGCTAAAATTGCACTTCATTTAATGCATCTGTGAGTTTGATGTTTAACTCACTTGTAGCTGTTCAGCTTCTC
>NW_011218546.1:0-576 GCF_000146605.3 Meleagris gallopavo | reverse complement strand
GAGGAAAGCTTTCTGCTTTTGCCTAAAGCCACAGGTTTCTTAGCCTTCCCTGTCCTGGCAATCTCCATCTACTTGACCATCATTTGCTCAGACCAGAGCAGTTGGGAGTCTACCAGAGAACTAAGAAATACATCTAGAAAAATGTCTGACTGCAAATACATGCCTAACAAAATACTCATTACTGATTTTACAGTTTTCATACCAGTGACTTGCATACCCAAGCCAAGTCTCATTCAATATATAGGGTAGACAGCTAAGAGGAAAAAATGAAAGTATAAAACCGTCATTTCTTAAACTGTTCAGAATTCTATCATCTAAGGGAAGATTTTATTTGCTTTACACTTAGTATACTTAGTAATCAATAATTGCAACTGGTATTTAAGTGGAAAACTCAAGTATTTTTCAACCAAATAAAGCCTTCAGATTTTTTGAAGTCTAAGAACTCAAGTTTAAAAGCTTTATATGGAAAAGGTTTTCTGCACAAAATATTTCTTTCCTACCTGAGAATGGGACTTGTAAAATTACTTTAATAACATTAGATCTATTTTTTCCACCTTCTGGAGAAAGGGGAAAAAA
>NW_011218545.1:0-414 GCF_000146605.3 Meleagris gallopavo | reverse complement strand
CATATATAAATCATTCCTAGAGTTCAAAATATGTTTGTTTGCTTCATGGAAATCTGGGAAGATGCATGTATGAACATGTATTTACTAAGATCACATCTGTGCTTTGATATATTTGTAATTAGATGCACAGTTTCTCAGGCTGTTACAGAAGATCTGCATCTAGCTATAACCCACTTAAATATTCTGGCCATGGAATTTCTTTTCCTTTTTTTTTTAATTTAACCTTATCATTGCCATTATTTGTATCTATGTATTTTAAAAAATACCTGAATTATGTGCATTTTACTGTGAATGAACCTATTCATACTCCTCAAGTAATCAAATGACTGTAGAGCTTATAATCACAAGAGAAATTGAATTCTCAATTAATGTTTTCAAAGTTCTATTGAAGAATTTTTCCACTGATTACTTACC
>NW_011218544.1:0-482 GCF_000146605.3 Meleagris gallopavo | reverse complement strand
CTTTGTTCATCACTGGAAACGCCCCTCCCTCCATTTAATGGAATTCAGCAAGGCTGATTCACCCTTTCTAGTAAATTATCACAAAGATCTTGGGCAGAGCAAGGGGAGAAAGTAAGTGCGGAGACTGTGATGAAGAAAGGGAAATTTTCCTCAAACCACCTACACCATTACTAATGTGCTTCCAAAGACTATAATGTGTTTGACAAAAGCATTACTAATTTACTATGTCACTGCTACAAAAACTTTTTTTGCCCTAGTCTTAGGACATCTGGGACCTTCTTAAGGTTGAAATCTTAAAAAAATATTTCAGAATATCCTGAGATATTTTCCTGATTTACTTTTTTTTACCTACGTGCATCATTAATGTCATGTTACTTCAGTCATAATTCCTAAAGAAACCCTTGTGGTTCATATGCACCAGAACCACAACCAAGGCCATTCGCTATTAAAACAAAAAGAATAAGAACAAACATGAGGCAAAC
>NW_011218543.1:0-501 GCF_000146605.3 Meleagris gallopavo | reverse complement strand
TGGGACTTTCTAAAGAGCCTCTTCCACTGATGCTGAAATACAATCCCAGGAGCCCACAGTTGCCAAGAAATCTCTTCTGTAGCAACAATATCCATGCATGAGCATGACTGAGATACCTTAGTGCAGACCCATGCTTTCAGAAAGTCTCTAAGCAAAAGGACTTCTCCACTGGCCATAGCTTTGGAGCATGTGGCCATGTGGCAGCACTGAAAGCTATTCAGGGCCCGAAGTCTTAGAGTAATCAAGGGATCTGTTTAAAGGGAGGGAAGAAAAGTTCTTTGTGCATAGCCATGGCAAAATAATCAAAGCCCCCAAAACAGTTGGTCAAACAAACAAACAAACAAACAAAAACTCACCCTACTTGCAGTTATTAAATGCAGATTTTGAGACTAGTCACCTCCCAGCACCACTGATCCCACACAGTCAGTACCAGTCTGGGCTGACCCGGCTCACAAACAGTCCACTGGGATTTTAAAAGTTAAACAAATAGAGCAGGAGGTT
>NW_011218542.1:0-375 GCF_000146605.3 Meleagris gallopavo | reverse complement strand
AATAAGTCTCTGTCTCAATCTTTTGTAAAACCTACCTAGATGAACCTATCATATGGCTTACTGCAGGTATGTATTGTTTGATTTTTTTTTTTTTTTATTATTTGGAAGGAGTTTATTAAAAGAAAAATGCCAGCCTTTCTATATCACGAAAATCCCCTTAGTCATTGCTGTCTAGGACCATTAATTGTATCCTAAAATGAATGCTTACTAGGAAGCACACTTAAGAGTGAGCTATTTAGTATGCTACTTGTTTCTTAACCTCCTGTTTTAAAAACCTAAACCTACTCAAGTTACTTTTGCCTGCAACTGTGTACATCTGGGTACAGATAGTTTTAGAAGTGGAAAAGAAATTTCTAAGCTTTCCTTGACCAGATA
>NW_011218541.1:0-443 GCF_000146605.3 Meleagris gallopavo | reverse complement strand
GACTGATCTCTTTTTCCTGCTGTTATGCTTTTGACCTGATTTAATTGATATAAGCAACAGCATTCAGGCTGTACTGATTACCTAAACAGGTAAGTAAAAAGCAAAAAATTTGAAGGACAAAGCTATCATGTTAATTCTCTTACAGTATGCCATTGCTATATTGCCAATTAGGGAGTAAACTCACTGGATTCTAGAAGAGAAATGTTATTTCTGGGAGCTCTAAATCTTTGATGTTCATGTATTTTATTAAGCAAAACTGATTTTTTGCCTAAGCTTGGCAATTGTTATCAAAACACAAATGACAAAATAAAATTTTAGTTTTGGAAAGAAGGCTGAATAACTGTCAGATGTCCACCTTCTGTTAGGAAAGATATAGGAGAACAGAGAAAAAAAATATAAAAATTGGGTAAGTTAAACTACCAAGAAATGAGAGAGACTTTTTT
>NW_011218540.1:0-350 GCF_000146605.3 Meleagris gallopavo | reverse complement strand
AGTTCTCTTACCTTGAAAGTAGGATATATACTTCTCTTTAAGTGAATTGCCAACTGCTATTCTAATTCTTTTTTATTCTTGCTCAAGTTAATCATCTCCAGCAGATGATGCAAACAGATGACAGGTTCAGAAATCACTGCTTAGCATATTCTTCATTAACCAGAGGAGATGTCCAGCATCATATAAAAAGGATTGTAGCTAGAAAAAATAGCAATCTACCAAAAAAGTGTGCTTACAGCATGGTGAGATGCTAGTTATATACTCTCCCTCTCTGTAAGGCTCTCTCTGATATTATGAACTACATGTGCATTATATTCAACAACTATCTGTATGTCAGTTGACAAAAAACA
>NW_011218539.1:0-501 GCF_000146605.3 Meleagris gallopavo | reverse complement strand
GCAAAGCAAAAAGACTCATCTTATTGTCACTTAACATCTATAGAATTTGGCTTCCTGCAGCAGCTTCTCCCTCTCTTGCACTTGTATAGCTGTCAGCACAGACTGTATTCTGTAGAATTGCTGGAAAAGCAGCTAGGTGGTATTTTTTTTTTAATTACTTTTATTACATACTCAGGTGTCATAGGAGAAACCATGAAAAAAGGGAAAGACAGATACTGCTTGAAACTGTGTCCTCCATTGCATCAAAATTCAAGCTTTGATCATCTGAGGAAGAAAGAATGTATGCGTGACTGATGCAATTCCTAGAGAAAATAGGCTTGTTTCACATTTGCATAATCACAGTATAGTTTTCTACTTCTTTGTATACATGGATGCTGCTAAATAATTTATGATTTCTCCACACACTGTGTAAGTTGATCAGAGATGTATTCAAAGCTAAAGATTTAGAACCACACCTGCATGTAACTAATAATAGTATTATAAATAATAATAATTGTAATT
>NW_011218538.1:0-618 GCF_000146605.3 Meleagris gallopavo | reverse complement strand
TTTAAGGTCATAAAGTTGTTTCCCAAATACATTGCTACATTTGCATCTGGAAAATTTCAGGTGCGTGGCAGAAGTTTTTCATTATCTTAGCTTGATGTTTCTTGCTGCATTTTAAGAACATTATTCTTTTCCTGTCATTCTATGTAGACAAAACAGTTTTATATTCTTCCTTGCATTATCTGCACTAAAATACTGTATTTATGTTCCTTTCAGACTTGTCTTTTTTGAAGCTAAATGATCCAAAACATTTTAATAATTGCACATTCATCAAGTGTTCTAGATCGCACAAAGGATCATTTCATGAATATTGCAGGCTTTATAGCTTATTATAAATCTTTATACCTTGTTCTTTTTCTTTTTCCACCTCAGAAAATGACATCACGGAATCGTGCTCAAGTTAAAAAACATTTTTTCTGTAAAATTGTTGCCCCACCGGTTAATCCCTATTCTCCATGGATAGCCAATTATTTCTGCTAATATGTAATTACCTCGCTTTTCTCTCTGTTGAATTCCATCTTTTTTTTCCCCCAAGATCATCTTCATTTTGCCACAATCGTTTTTAATTTTACTCCTTGGACTACATTACATCTGAAATTACCAAACATCATATTCAACAAT
>NW_011218537.1:0-367 GCF_000146605.3 Meleagris gallopavo | reverse complement strand
CCCAAGCCATTCTGTGTTTCTACAATTCTGTGATTTTGGCATTGAACCCTAAACTGAGGAGTGACACACAGGTGATGCTGAATGCTGAATTTATAGGCAAGTATACATGTTCCCTCACCTGTGTCCCTCCTGGAGGCTGGAGGAGGGGCAGAGTTTGGTGCTCCTAGCCCGCTCCTGCCCTGCGCAGAGCCATGCTGCCACAGAAATAACTCCCTTTATTCCTCTTCCTTCTGAGCACCCCTATCTCTCCCAGCTGCCCAGGAATCGGTTTGTAAATCCAGTCAGCAGGAGAGGTGTTGTCACAGGAGGGAAAGGAGCAAGGAGCCAAGAAGCTTCAGCACCGAAGGAGCAGCTGTGGCGGAAGGCA
>NW_011218536.1:0-357 GCF_000146605.3 Meleagris gallopavo | reverse complement strand
GCCGGGGGGCGGGGGGGCTCCAGAGAATCCTGTCAGTGCTAGTGGGTGTTGGTGCACGCAGGCTGTAACCTCTGGGACAAAACAGAAAGGCAGAAAAAGAGTATGCACACAAAACAAGACAGGGAACAGCCTGCACTTGGGGAGCCAAAGAGTAAAGATCCACAGAAAAGAGCATTGTACAGCTTTTGTATTAATCTAAAATGGATCCCTGAATTCTGTAGGCACAATGGGAGTAGAACTGGAAAAGACATAAAGATAAATGAAGGCCACAAATGGGGATTACATTCAAAAGGCTTTTGGGATGTGTGTGGTTCGGCCTATTTCTGTAACGTGAATGATACTGGCTGCAGCATAACT
>NW_011218535.1:0-496 GCF_000146605.3 Meleagris gallopavo | reverse complement strand
TGTGCGTGCATGGCAGATCTGCACAGGATGAGCTAATGTGCTTATGTGCTTGGGTTATTTGCTGGGCTTTTTTTTTTTTTTAAATTCTGCTAGATATCTATGGTAGCAGTATAACTGTAGATGCGCCTGCCAGGTAAGCACCAAAATCTCCAAAATAATTAAGGATATTTCACACACTGTGCTGTCAGGAGCTATATTATGATTCTGCTTAAACCCCCAGGCTGCAGAGAAAAGCAAATCTGTACATGTGTGAATGCTCATTCTGAGATGCACGGATTTGCAAAGTATTTTTCCTTCCCATATTTTTAATACTACAAGGCCAGGCTCTCAGCTATAGAGCAAAGCTGTCCTGAAGCAGGCTAAGAGGGAGCAACAGGCACATTCCTCTAACTTACTGAAATGTGCAGTCACAGTATCTCAAGACCTCTCCAGTCCATTCATCCCAGAAATGAGTACCATTAGCACAGTTCTTGCTGGAAGCCCCGGCATCGTGGTT
>NW_011218534.1:0-473 GCF_000146605.3 Meleagris gallopavo | reverse complement strand
ACTGCTTCTTCTTGTATGCCATGTTGTTATGATTGTTGACAGCTGTAAGTACATTCTTTTTTCTCTTAGCGTTGCCTTTAGTCCAAGCGGATGAGAAGGGAGAGAAAGTTAGGCCAAATCAGAATCGCTGTATTGTGATTTTACGTGAAGTTCCTGAATTTACCCCCATTGAAGTGAGTAACTGTTCAATAAGGAATCTTTTCTCTTTGTAAGATTTTGGAAGTTTTTTTTTTCCTAGCTTTCAATAAGAATATTATGTTTCTTAACAATTAAGTGCATTTCTAAGTCTTAGTAGCGACTGTTTGGATAGCAGGTATTTGACAGAAGCATGTCACTCGTAGGAAGACTGTGGTAGAATCTGTAGCTCCACAGTGGGCTGAATAACTGGTATTGCTGTGTTCAGGAGAGATGAGCATTATTTTCTCGGACTCTGACTTCTCTGTACGCACTGAACTCTTAGCAACTTGGATAAA
>NW_011218533.1:0-389 GCF_000146605.3 Meleagris gallopavo | reverse complement strand
AGTTGAATAGACAGAAATATTTTAGAAGCTGTTATGCAAACAACGGGATGTTTTTACCAGCACATATCATTACATGCTTTAATAATAAGATTGTTTAAATAGTTTAAATTCAAACTTAAGCTGAAATTTAAATCTAAGCAAGGAATGCATCAAGCCTAGAAACTGCAACGTTTTCTTTTTTCCTAGGGTAAGCAGAGTATTTTGTACACCACAGTTGCCTTTCCTGAAGTCCACAGTTCACTATTTTTTTGTTTTTCACTTCATCCATTTATTTAAGAGTAGATGCCTCTCTTGTGTTGAGATGCTTACCTTTGTGCTCATCCATTACCAATCAGAAATTAAAAATGCAATGATTACACACAAAAATGGTGCTATTACTTTCACACACA
>NW_011218532.1:0-414 GCF_000146605.3 Meleagris gallopavo | reverse complement strand
CATGAAATTCTAGGACACCTTTAGGTGCGGGCGAGCAGTCAATTCCAGAACCGCTGTCTCAGCAATACTTTCCTCTCTTCCAATCCGCAGTGCTCCTGGTCTATTTCCTAGAGGGATGAGAACTCGAGTCTGCCTCGGGAACGGACCAGTTCGGTCCTCAGCGCCTCGCGGCATCCAACTCGCTCGCCGCTCCAGTGAACTAGCAAACGTCCCCTTCCACTCTCAGCCCTGCACCGTCCCCCAGCCGTTTAAAAGCCCTCTCAGCGGCAGTGGAACGCGAGCAGCTCGGAGATTCGAGGTCGCGGTACCGGTGTGCAGCAGCACCGACACAGCAGCAACCTGGGACCAGCAAATCTACTTAAAGCGCGAATCTGGGCACTGCTTTACTCAAGCGCCAGTCCCGGCACAGAACTG
>NW_011218531.1:0-498 GCF_000146605.3 Meleagris gallopavo | reverse complement strand
TTGCTGCCCCTTCGGGTTCTGTGATCTCCCGTCTGAGTCTTGATTTTCCACATATGGGAGTGGAAAAGAAACCCTTGTCCTGATGTTTTTTCCAGATCCTTTTTCCCAAATCATCCATCCCTGGAAGGTGGCTCTGGCTATGGTCATCACACTTCAGCTTGGGTCATTTGTCATCATAGCTTTTCTCTATAGAAAGCAAGGTGAGCTGAGAGCAGAGGGGATGGTGCGCAGGGAAATGTTGTGCAGGGACAGGGATGGTCGGTGTCGTGCTGAGCTCTGCCTCACAGAAGTACACAGGAGGAGGAAGGGAGATTCTTCCTGGGATTCCCAGTGGTCATGAGATAAAATTTGTTTTCTTTTTGGGAATGAAGGAAGGGGGAAAAGGAAAGGAGTGTGGGTGAGAAGATGGGAACGTGGCTGGAGCGTGGGGCAGGTGGAAAGGTCCAGACTCTCTGGTGACGTCCTCATAAACCAAGCTGCCCTGCTGACCACCTCTTC
>NW_011218530.1:0-474 GCF_000146605.3 Meleagris gallopavo | reverse complement strand
TTCTGCAAAGCTCTGTCTTGACAGCCCCATGGACTAGCATACAACCCATAAATTCCATGGTGCTGTGTTATGCTGGTTCATTGGGATGTCTCATTCCTTCAGCACGCATGAATACAGATCCAGGAATTTGCTTGCAGGGTGTGCTTGCCCTTTGTCATCTAGCACAGACCTGCTGTATCTAGCAGTAACATGGGAATAATACTTTGTATCATAATTTTCAAATGGCATTACTTGTTACAGACACAGAGCTCTTCTAAAGGCAAACCAAAATATCTGGCAGCAAGAAATTATAATGTCAATGTCTTTAAGGACTTCAATCTGAAAAAAACAAAAAAAAACAAAAAAAACAAACACGCAGTGGTTCCTTACTTTTTATTCCTGTCTGCTCAATATTTAGAAAAATACACATTCTGGACATGGTTTTTTCACATCATGGGTCTTACTGATGTTAGCTTTACCAAAGGACAGTTGTGT
>NW_011218529.1:0-518 GCF_000146605.3 Meleagris gallopavo | reverse complement strand
GCTTGCAGCTTGCAGGTTGTAATGTAGACAAGATCACTCCCAATTCCAAAAAGACTTGCAGGCCATCAGGCCAGGAGGCTCTGGGGATGTGAAAGTTGAAATTTGGTCAGATTTGGGGTTTAGTTTTTGGGAGGGGTTGGGGATTTTTTTTTACTGCAGTCCAGAAGCCTCTGGAACAGGGAAAAGGTGATCCTTCTCATTAATCTGACTTAAGGAAACAAGTCTTTGTATGTATGTAAATATTATCTAATCTTAAATGACACCTTCATGTGGAATGTTTGAAGACTGGTAGTGGAACATTGACGAAATTCTAAAAATGAAGGGTTTTTCCTGAGGCTTTTACTTCTGGTTTTCAACCAGAACATGTAGCATTATCATCTATGTTATTTAACACATGCACGTAGTTGACATTTAAGTCTTGCATAGATAATAGGAGGACAGTGACATGCAACTGAAAGCATTAAACCAGATTATTGAAAGCAATGCAACTCAAGGCGGTATGCTTTCAAGACAGGAAT
>NW_011218528.1:0-437 GCF_000146605.3 Meleagris gallopavo | reverse complement strand
CCTGGGAAAAGTGGCCAAACCCCTCCTCATCACACTTCCTCAGTGCAATGAGGTCTCCCTTGATCCTCCTCTTTTCCAGACTAAACAACCCTAAACAGTCCGTTATAGGACAAAGGTTTTAAACTAAAGAAAGGGAGATTTAGATTGGATGTCATGGGAAGATTTTACTAAGAAAGTGGTCATGTGCTGGAACACACAGGTTGCCCAGGGAGGTTGTGGATGCCCTTTCCCTGGAGATGTCTAAGGCCAGGTTGTATGAGGCCCTGGGCAACTTGTTCTTGTACCTGATCTTGTGGCTGGCAAACCTGCCTGTGGCAGTGCGGCTGGAACTTGATGATCCTCATGATTCCTTCCAACCCAAGCCATTCTATGATTCTATGATTGATTATGGATCAACACAGGAGCACTGTCACTACAAACATAATTAGGTCTGAAGG
>NW_011218527.1:0-331 GCF_000146605.3 Meleagris gallopavo | reverse complement strand
ATCATGCCCATCTTTGTGAGAAGGGTTTTCAGTGAAGAATCCATAAAATGCATGCTTGGTAAAACAGAGGTGCATCAAATTTGCAAACTATATAGATAGATAGATATCTCCCCAGAATATTCTTGACTTATTTTTACAATAAGGAATATTTAGTACTTCAAGCTGCAATACATAAAAATCTACACAGGTGCTGTAAGTTTTAGACCAGATGGGCTTTTAGATAAGAGACAAGAGCATACTGGATACAGCAAAACAAAACCTAAATTTTTAAGGTTTTTTCCCCCCAGCATGTTTGTTCTCATGAATACATCAGTAGAGAGTTGTACTTCTG
>NW_011218526.1:0-322 GCF_000146605.3 Meleagris gallopavo | reverse complement strand
CAAGGCTGCTTCTGCGTGGGAGTAAACCCCGCATTTTCTGTAGGCTGGAAAATGAATTAGATTAGATTTGTTGGAATTAACAAGCAAAATACTAGCATTGAGATCATATAGCATTTAAATACAGTATGCCAGCAGCATGTTTTCCTCATTTTCCAATATGTTCACTACTGCAAAAAATGAAAAACGCTGTAGCTTTCATGTTTCGTTCTGTTAGCCTTGTGGTGTATTCTATAATGGGATCTTGTTGCATGTTGTGATGATGGGCATCTGAAGGTTGTATTCATACTTTCAGTAGAATAAAGAGTCAGAGTGTTCGCTAGAA
>NW_011218525.1:0-396 GCF_000146605.3 Meleagris gallopavo | reverse complement strand
CCTGAAAGGCATCGTCTCTGCCCTGTCATATCTTAAACTGCAGAACAGTGCAGAGAGAAAAAAAACAGACTCCAAGGAATTGGGTCTTTTTTCCCCAGGAATGGGGTTTTTTTCCCTTTTCCAGGAAAGGGAAAACTAGTTCACTAACTGAGCAGAAAGTGAGGCAGTAGGTAGTTGAATCTGAGTCTACTAAAAGAAACTCAATGGAGAAGAGTAAGCAAGTAAATGAAAACGTGCTATTTCCCATCTGCTTAAAAGTTGAATAGATTCACGTAGTGATATTCAAAAGCTTTTGCAACTTTGCCTTCCAAGCTAATACTGAATACATATTACCCTTTTAACTTAGTTTTCTTACCTTATTATCTCAGTGAATAAAGCTTACTCATCCGGAAAATT
>NW_011218524.1:0-455 GCF_000146605.3 Meleagris gallopavo | reverse complement strand
ATATATATATATGTGTGTATTTTTAGTTTAATTAAGTTTTGTTGCTATGGTACATAATGCTTTATCCAGAAACAAAATCTAGATATGTTTTGTCTAGAAATGCTTATGTGTAGCTGCTTTCTGAATTTTTCATTTAATTATTCTACATAGTTAAAGCCAACTAGGCTGTTTCCTTCCAAGTGCTGTTGATGATGCATTTAATTACAGAAAAATTACCTCTTGTATTGGAAAAGATGCATGGAAACTGAACTGTTCTGAAGAAAAAAGAAAAACTTTTTTTTTTTCCCCTTATAAATTCATAATCTGCAATACAGACATCTTTAATTTTTGAAAGAAATTAGATGCTAATATTAAAGATGCCAAGCATTGCTTCTAAGAATGAGGTAGAAAACTTCACTTGTAGGTAAACAGAAGTTCAATCAAATGGGAATTTCCTCATCTACCATACCACAAAA
>NW_011218523.1:0-442 GCF_000146605.3 Meleagris gallopavo | reverse complement strand
TCTGAGAACCCGCGTGCTTTTTATTCTATAGAATACATACATCAGAATAACGCTACGCTGTATGTGAACCATTGAACATCCGGAGAACAGACCGGCCGGGGGGGCCGTGCGGGGGGCCCCTGCGGGCAGCGGCAGAGGGCAGCAGACGGCAGCGCTGGATGTGAATGGGAGCAGCGCGCGTGGTTCGACCCGAACCGCGGGCGAGGAGTGGTGATTCTTAATTTTATATATATATATACACACATACATATACATATGTATGTATGTATGTATGTATGTATGTATATGTATATACACATACACATTTTTTTTCCTTAGATTGCAAAGTCGCGCTGGATTTTCTATGCATACCCAGCATGGGCGATTTTCAGAGTCTCTCACCTAAGCTACCCTAATTTCTAAAGCCTCTCTTGAAACACTCAGGTGTATAAAACGCTGTGAA
>NW_011218522.1:0-471 GCF_000146605.3 Meleagris gallopavo | reverse complement strand
GCTGTGGACATGTGGACAGGCTTTGCTTGTGTCATACAGCTGTATTTATTAGTCAGCCATGAGCCATTCATTATGGACTTTGGGCCATATTTTGTCACAGAAGGTTAGGAGGCCTTGTGAAGTGTTTTTGAAGCTTTATCACAATGAGTCAGAAAAGTCTGATTTTGTAGTACCTTGTTTTTTTTCTTTTTTTTTTTTTTTCCCCTATTTTGTATCTGGTTTAAGCAATTTGAACACAGTGAAAAAGGTAGAAGGTCTGTCTCTTTTCCAGCCGTTGGACTGACCTGACTGCCTTGGTGCATGGCTTTGAGGCTATGAGTTGTCCTACAGCACATCCAAGCTTTGTATATAACTTGCTTTCCTGGCATTAGCATCATTTGAGGGAACCTATTGAATGAGCCATTTTGGAAGCTTCTTTAAAAAAGAAAAATCCTTTCTGACTGTGTAGCTTTTGGTTGAGTAACTGGAAAT
>NW_011218521.1:0-463 GCF_000146605.3 Meleagris gallopavo | reverse complement strand
GTATGTTACACGCCAGTGCTTGTTGGAGGGAGATGTACTAGTAAGATCTTATAGTCTTGTGTCTTGGTGAAGGAGAACAAAAAACCTTTTTAGTAGGAAGAATACAAGGGTTGGTGTGAGGCTAGTTGCTACAGAAACACGTAAGTATGGTCAAGAGTGTTAGGGCTTTTCCCACTCAAAAGGTGGCTCAGCTTCAGTGCGTTTAGACTAATGCATCCAGCATTGGTAGCAAACAGAAGGAGCTGGATGCCATTGTGCTGTCAGGAAACTATGACATAGTAGTTACCATCACAGAAATGTGGTGAGATGACTTGTATAGCTGCAGAGCTGCGATTGATGGCTACCAACTCTTCAAAAGACATAAGCAAGGCAGGAAAGGTGGTGGTGTGGCCCTCTATGTTAAGAAAAAATGTGAATGTCTGTAAATTAATGATGGTGATTGTAGGGTTGAGAGCCTATGGGT
>NW_011218520.1:0-451 GCF_000146605.3 Meleagris gallopavo | reverse complement strand
TGTGAGTCGGGGCATGGATGGGGATTGGTGTGAGACAGACCTGTACTATCTCATGTTAGGATATATAGGGAAAGAGGTGAACTTATGAGGAGTGACAGAGTGGCATGCAGCAGGGGTTCCTCAGATCTGGTTGAGCCATGTGACTGATCATCAGACTTTCATGTCCCCTTCATGAATCTTTTCTAAGCTCTGCACCATCTCACTCTGTTCTGTGCACCTGGATGGACAAATTACCAGTTACTGTGGAGAGTGCCATATGTGGTTTAGATGCCAGCTGCTGGAGTCAGACTGGGCCTGAAGATGTCCCTGTCATGTGCTGTGTACTGCTACAAGAAGAGCAGTCCGTGATTCTGTCATGGAACAGGTGCAAGTCTTGAACTCCAACCTAGTGTGGCAGAGTCAGGTTTTATCCCCATAACCACCTGGTTGTACTGCCAAGAGTGAGAGAGTT
>NW_011218519.1:0-507 GCF_000146605.3 Meleagris gallopavo | reverse complement strand
GTTCAGAGCCCATTGCTGCTTACACCGAGCTCGGTCCATCTGTCTCCATAGGCATCACGTTACGTTTACATGCATTGAATTGCTCTGGCACTCAGTCTCCTGAGATCTTTTGGTGCTTCCCCAGTGCGCCTTCATCCTTATGACCACATCGTATTGTCAGCAACTTTGTCACAGCTGATCACTTTGTTTTCTAGGTCACTAACAAGCAGGTTAAGCTGCATGTGCCAGCGTGGGCCCCTGCAGAACTCCATGCATGACCTTCCTCTATTGTTTTAACTTGGATGGGATTGTAATAGAAGAACTTTGAATAGCAAACTAGGGATCTCTGACCCGTTTAAGAACAAAAAAGCTGTAAGAATACCTGGCTTGTGTGCGCGGACTGGATTTTCAGAGTTTCAACCTGTGCTACGCAGTTGTTTTTAAACATGTACAACTGAGGAGGTGCCCAGCTGTTTGAAGGGGAAGCAGAGATGTGTTGAAACTTGTTGCCTGAGTTTGGTTAATTAG
>NW_011218518.1:0-359 GCF_000146605.3 Meleagris gallopavo | reverse complement strand
GTTGCTGCTGCCACAATTAGTGTGGTTCCTGCTCAGAAGCTCCAGCAATTGTTCTATTTGAGGAGCTGGAAGAACATTTCTGAGAGTTTGCAAGAAAGTGGAGGGGGGAAAGTCTTGCCAACAATTATGAAGAAGAAGGAGTCCACCTAGCTAGAAAGTGCTGCCCCAAATCTGCTCTTGTTTTTTGTCTGAGTATCTCCTGCCTGCTTCTTCCTGCGTGCGTGGCTCCTTCTGGTGCACCTCAAGTCTCCTTGTGCAGGGCTTGCAGGCTGCAGCTGCAGGAACAGGGCTTTGCTTTCCCCTCCAGCCTCCTGTGCAGCAGACGACCAACAGCAGAGCTCTATAGGCTGCAGCGTGGC
>NW_011218517.1:0-419 GCF_000146605.3 Meleagris gallopavo | reverse complement strand
ATGTTAACATATTCCCTTGATATTTCCTCCCTAGTTATTAAGATTAAATATTATATTGTGGTATCTGACCCTCCTGTGTTAGGTAGTGTGCCAACAGAAAAATATCTGCTCCTACTCAGGGGAATGTAACCTTTTGCACTATGCTGGTGGTGTGAAGGGCAGTCATTTGTACCTGTGGAGATATCAGCAGGCTACTCTGAAAGTTGGTATATTCAGCCTTTGACCATACACCCACACCTTTTAAGCAGAGGGTCCTTGCAGCAGAAACACTCCTCAAAGGTTTGGGCTGGGGCTCCCTCAGTCAAGCAGAGAGTTTTAGTTTTTGATTTTATTTTTTTCAAAAACATTTTAACTCTTTGTTGTTCAAAATGCAATCGCTAAAAAGCAAGTGAAAAGCCATGTAATATTTTTCCCCATTT
>NW_011218516.1:0-509 GCF_000146605.3 Meleagris gallopavo | reverse complement strand
GCGTCAGTTTTGTGTCAGGAGTCAGTAGGCGACATCCCTCCTCAGGAGCAGGGTCTGTAACAACTACTTAGTGCTTGGAACCTTTAAGGAAAAAGACCAAAACAAAATTTGCCCTGAATTTTTCCATTCAAGCAAATTTCAGCATCATTACTTTTATCAATACAAGTTAAACACAAATGTGATTTGTGACTATTATCAGTTAGCAGTTTATTGAACCTATTATACAGAGCATAAACAGCAAAAGCCTTTAAGAAGCAGAGATTTCAAGGATGAAAGAAATAAATTAAACTACAAACCTGCTAGAAGCTTCCCTTGTTCTTTCTTCAGGTCGGGAGTGGGAGGGAAAACATATTTGTTATGCAGATAGTAATCACATTACTCAGCTACAGATGATGTTAGATATATGCTAAACGTAAATGGATGTGTTAATTAGTGTACAACACACATGATACATTGCAACCACAAAACATTCAAGCAAGACTCATAACTACAATGCTTCTGAAAAGTAA
>NW_011218515.1:0-562 GCF_000146605.3 Meleagris gallopavo | reverse complement strand
TATGCTGATTTCTCTGGCTATAGTCATTGCTCTTCCTAAGCCCCACGGCATCCGAGCCTTAATAGCTTCTACGATATTACGACTAATATTTTCAGTTGGTTTACAACCTACTTTATTTCTTCTGGGTGCATTCAACGTAAGTATCGAGTTGGGAGTTGGGGAGTCCCATTGCTCCTTATGTAAGGGCTTCTTACCTGCAGATGTCAGGCCAAAAAGCCTAGAACACTGGGGCAGGGCTAGGCTGTGGGGCCTCTTCCTCCTTGGTCGTTACAAGCAGGAGAGCTTTGCTGCTCATGTAACCCTGGTTCCCTAAGCTGGAGAGCTCTGAGGTTTCTTTCGGTGTTGTCACAGGAGCAGCTCCCACCCCAGCCAGCAATGTAAAGAAATCTCTGTGACCCTGCAGCACTCGGTGTCTGTTCAAACCCAGCTCTGTTCTGCGACTGAGCTGCAGTATTTCTGGGTTGTGCAAGATTTACTAAACGCATTTCCCAAACGTCTGCCTGCATTGTACCTGCAAGCCAAGAGCTGACACTAAGCAGTTTTGCTACAGTAATATGTGGAC
>NW_011218514.1:0-377 GCF_000146605.3 Meleagris gallopavo | reverse complement strand
CACAGTAACTACCCTGGCCAACATCACACATCCATTTACCTATGGCAGAACCAGGAGATTCTGGTTGAACACAGAGCTTCTTCTGGAAACGTTAGGGAAAAAGTAAAAAGGGACCTGCTTCAGGGTAGGAAGGCTCTGCAGTTGGATCTGGATATGCTGGATCAATGAGCTGCATACAACTGCAAGGCATTCAACAGATGCAATATGCAGATATATTTGGGCATTAGGATTCTAGCCTGGGACATGAGAAACCAAATTACCACCTTCTGTCCTACCTCAGACATCTTTTTTCACCTAAGGAGAGCTACAGTCCATCCTCTGTTTCAGTCACGCAGCTTTAAAAGAAGGATAGCACTTTGTAAGAATATCACTTTTCT
>NW_011218513.1:0-434 GCF_000146605.3 Meleagris gallopavo | reverse complement strand
TAAAGCCATTATAAATTAAGTGGGATAACTTCAGATTGGTATGAGTCATACTCCCCGAAGAAGTTAAAAAAATAATAATAATTTAAAACAAAAATGACTTACTTATTCCATGCTTGCCTAAGGTTTTTAGGGCTGTACTGTGTAAACCGTTCTGTAACAAAAAAAAGAAGATTGTACATTCAATTATCTATGCTAAAACCAGTTATTTTTATTTTTTTAAATATAGTTATTTACCCTCAATTTTCACCATTTTTATGCAACTACAGCAGCTCAAGTTCCTACACAGGGAAATAAAAACAACAGAGAAGCAATTGCCATACAAACACAAAGTTATTATAAAAGAAAAAGAACAATAACAACCAAAGATATGGCAAAAAACTGACTCACTGCAACATCACCACAAATGGAAACTGTTAAAAATATTTTCAAAATAC
>NW_011218512.1:0-513 GCF_000146605.3 Meleagris gallopavo | reverse complement strand
TTCCTAATTCTCAACTTTGCTCCTTTTCTCTATAAAATTCTTGTTTGCTTTTATTAATCTGTACTACAGTTACCTGGTATGTCCATGTATAAAACAAAAAGTGATTATAGATATAGAGTGAAAGATATGCTATTGTCTGTGTGGAAAAAATCATTTCTTTGGAAGAGAATGAGAATTTACTTCCAAATTCTCATGTTTTTTGTGCACATCCACTCAGTTACAAAGAGTAAGCCCATCTGCAAAGCTTGAGGTGCCAGCACTGTATCAGGCAGATGCTATAAGATATACCACCATGAGAATGGATAATCTTTCTCTGGAGTGGTATCAAAAGGAGGCAGTGGAAGGGAAAGCTATAGAACCTGTTACCAGTGATTGAATCTTCAGGGTTTGTTTTTTTGTTTTGTTTTTGTTTGGTTTAGTTTTGTTTTGTTTTTATTGTAGTGAAATTAAGGCTTCTACTGGGCAAGTCTTTATAGTACAAGCAACTTGAATTTCTAACTGAAGACCACAGTG
>NW_011218511.1:0-456 GCF_000146605.3 Meleagris gallopavo | reverse complement strand
CAAATACAGACGGCCAAGAATGAAAGCTGAGCTTCCTGGGAAATGAGAATGAATGATGGCTCCCTTCAAGCTAGTCCAATCCAGCTTTCCTCCAGTCATTGTCTTTCGGATGGCATCAGATATAAGTGCCTGCAGAAGTCCATCTGTTGCATTGCGTAAGCTGTGTTTGAATGACCTCAGTGTCCATGTCAAAATGGTTTTAATTCCCTCATTAAGCCAAACTCTCTCAGCTGCACTATGGAACAGGATGATAATCCCACTGACACCAGATCAGAGTGCTCCACTCTGAACATATAAATGGTCAAGTGTAAGAAAAGGCAACCATATGTCACGTTGAGCTTTAGAGATCTGAAGCACAGAAAAGGAAATGTCTTTGTTCGGATGATACTAAATAGTTGTCTAACTCAGCTCCAAGATTCACAGTTCATCTACCCAAATCTTAACTGCAGAGCTGGA
>NW_011218510.1:0-572 GCF_000146605.3 Meleagris gallopavo | reverse complement strand
AATTTCTTGTGAAGCAGAAGGTGGGTAGTAAGCCTGTAATCTTCTGCTATTATGAGGATAAATTGGTGTTCAATGAAATGTTGCGTTGAGTAGCTGATACAGCTTTCAGTAATTTAAGCTTTTTCATGTAGTTACCTCCTAGACAAACATTTTCTAGTTGTCGTTAGCGTAAAAACACAAAGTAAGAATTTCTTCAGCACTCCAATTCTGCTCTTCCTTGGTTGGGATAGATCTAAAGGCAGGAAGTTGCTTTATTGAGGACCTTAACATTCATAGAAGCGCCACTTTTCTTTTCCCAACTGTTCTCTTGGCAGAAGAACGGCCTTTGCATTTTAAGACAATAGCTTCTGGGTGTTGAGGCTTAAACTTAAAGAAAGACCAAGTGCTAGTGTTCTGAAGTGACACCTTTACAATTTCTTTTTTCAGGTTGCTCGGCGTTAACATCACGGTTATTTATGAAAGCCTGTTATTTTTGTGATCACAGTTTACAGGGAACTGTGGACAATAGATTTTATTTCATTTTCAAGTAGAAAGTAACGTGTCAGTAGTCCTTCTTAGTAACTGTGTCATCG
>NW_011218509.1:0-387 GCF_000146605.3 Meleagris gallopavo | reverse complement strand
TTGTCTCTCTAATGATGCTTTTTCTTGTTTTCATCAGAAATACTCATTACTAGAAAGCTGTAGGGTTAATAAGCCTGGAATTTTTTGAAGATATTTTTTGTGTAATTGTTATTGCACACCTTACAGGCAGTGCAACCATCATAGTCCTGCAATAGAAAAAAATAAAATAATAATAAAAAATCAATATTTCTCCATCATACTTTAAAGACTAATTCCCTGGACTAATCTGCATTCCCTACTAGTTTAGTCTAAATTAAATTGATTTTTTTTCTTTTTTTCTGGGAGATTAAAACAAGCCTTGAAGATTGTCAATTGGTTTTTTTTTTGCATAGGCTTATTAATAGACTCCTTGTAGCTTAATTCTGTTTATTCTATATAAGTTGAAAA
>NW_011218508.1:0-440 GCF_000146605.3 Meleagris gallopavo | reverse complement strand
GAGAGGTTGTGGATGCCCGTCCTGGAGGTGTTCAAGGCCAGGTTGGATGGGGCCCTGGGCAGCCTGGGTCTGGTATTAAATGGGGGAGGTTGGTGGCCCTGCATGTGGCAGGGGGTTGGAGCTTCATGGTCCTTGAGGTCCCTTCCAACCTGGGCCATTTCATGATTCTGTGAAATCATTTACTAATGAGAACTTCATCAGCTTTTTGTACATCCCACGTGAAAACACATTTCAGAGAGGTTTTGAGCACTTGGCCAAATGCTGAAGCTTCACGAGCTCAGAATTACTAAAACCAACCTGGACAGGATCGGAAAGTAAGTAACATAAATTAGTACCTACACCTGGAAGCTATGACAGGAACACAGGGAAGAAGTGTGTTGCTGCTGTCGTGTGCTCTTGTTGGGCAGCAATGAATGTCCAAAGCAACCAAGCAGCTGCAG
>NW_011218507.1:0-649 GCF_000146605.3 Meleagris gallopavo | reverse complement strand
ATCAAAGAGCTTGCCTTTCTTCCACAAAGCCTCAGCAGGATTGTTCCTTGGGATGTAACCTCGAGTGCTTTCAGTACTCCAAACTGTACAGTATACATAGAACAAGAGTGAATAGCACCCATATGAGAGAGTCTCACATTCATAACATCATAAAGCATAACTGTCCAGTACTGATCGTATTCAGTTTAACATGTTTGTTTTTACACCTCTCAATCTCTTATTTGAAAGAATAGGATCTAGATCTGCTGCATACCTACAGATACAGTGAACTTTACTTGCATGGATCAAATTAAAACCTTGAGTTTACATTATAGTTCTGACTGGCAATAAATACAAAAGTAATGAACTACTCTAGATATGCCACATCATGCCATTTCCAAAAATCAGTTTGCTAAAGGAAATATTCTTGAAGAAAATGTCACCTGTGTACTTTACAATAGCTTCACATTTCTTACTTTTTTCCTGAATCAATCTGTTATGGAATTATCTTTCAGATTGTTCCTGCTTTTGTTCTGTTTGGTGTTCATTTTTATGCACAGTCATAAATGTATTTCTATTTCATGCTATTCCCAGTAAGGAATACAATGAGTGTACTTCCAAGAAAGAAAATTACCAGAGAATCTGTTCTGCATTTGTAGGCAGGAGTGAG
>NW_011218506.1:0-410 GCF_000146605.3 Meleagris gallopavo | reverse complement strand
GTGCTTCCCCTCTTGAGCTGCAGGTGAGATGAATGGAGCCTTGTTTGCAAACCATAACCCATGCACTTCCCATCTCTGGAAGTTCCAACCTCACCAGCCCTCACTCCACTCAGCAGCAGACAAATGCTCTCAGTTAAAACTGTTTTTTGCTCCTCCACACCTGTAGATTGGGATTGATCAAAACAGACTTTGGGATGTCCCCTGAAAGTGGATCAGAAGGAACTGGATAGAATTAAAAAATAAAATAAATAAATATAAGCTTAAAAAAAGCATTCTTACATTATTTTTTCAACTTTTTGCTTCGCTGGAAAAATGGAAATAATTTCAATTTGCTTTAACTCCACCATATTTTATTTTCCATTTGGCCACTGAACCACAAACGTGTGGTCTCTTAGCTCTTATTGGCACCT
>NW_011218505.1:0-367 GCF_000146605.3 Meleagris gallopavo | reverse complement strand
AGTAATAGTACATGGACTGTTTCATTTTGCTTATTTACTTAATTTTTTCCACACATATTTTCTTTCCAAAGAGGCAGTTCTCCCCTCCCCTGGCTCTGCCCTTCAAGTGTAAATTTTATTTTATTTTATTTACTTTTTATTATGCTTGGAGCTTTCACTAATACTGAACTATTCTTAATTCCTGTTACACTGCAGACCACAAACACAGTCTTCAGGAGTTTACTGAAGGTTGTTTACAGAAATATCTTTTCAATAATCTTAGTAGAGCTTATTTACTCCCTCCTTCAAAGAAGTAGGATGCCAAAGCAACTTTTCTGTGTGAATTAGTAACTATACCCCTTCCTGATTATGCTGTGGTGTTTTCCCT
>NW_011218504.1:0-480 GCF_000146605.3 Meleagris gallopavo | reverse complement strand
CAGACTTTTTAGAGAGCTTGTTAGTGCCCATGACTATCAGTGTTCAAGACACATTTGGATAATGCCGTTAATAATATGCTTTAAATTTCAGTTGACAGTAAAAAAGTCAGGAGGTTTGACTTTATAATCTCTGAATGTCCTTTCCAACTGAACTATTCTATTCTATTCTATTCTATTCTATTCTATTCTATTCTATTCTATTCTATTCTATTCTATTCTATTCCATTCCATTCCATTCCATTCCATTCCATTCCATTCCATTCAGCATAATATTGCTTTTCTGATACCACTTTTGAAAGCTAAAATCATCTTTAATCTTATTTTGGTACCAGAGAACAATCAAGAATGAGGTTCCAATGCTAAGTATACAACAACTGGTAGCAAGGGTTGCATGGGACAGGTCAGTGCTGAAGCCCTTAAATCTGTTTCTTCACAGACATTATTACACTTAGAATCTTACTATGGTCACACAAGAAACTA
>NW_011218503.1:0-530 GCF_000146605.3 Meleagris gallopavo | reverse complement strand
ATCCAGAGCCTTTCTAGATCTTTAGTTTCAAGCTGGCTCCAGAGACCTCCAACATGGGCAGACTTAGAGAAGCCAAAAATGGAGTTTTGAGTTAGAGATGAGAAAGAGGGAGAGGTTTGAATACCTGTGTCTCTATCAGTGTGCCTCGCAGTATGTTGTCTATACCAGTCGATTTATGAAACCCCAAGAGTTTGAATGTCTTTATTTCCCCACGGAATAGACTGTTCTTTAAAGGAACTACTGTCCATTTGGAAACCATTTGGTGTTTGTGCAATATAAGCAATATTGGAAGCATCTGTCCATTTTCACCAGGTAAGAGTCAAACCCATTAACCAAACCTGGAGCGATAACCCACGTCTTTCTTTGTTTCAGTATCACCAGAAAAGCTGTGATCCAGATGAGCCACAGCCTCCTTCCTGAGCAATAAGTAATGCCCTAAGAAAAAGAGTTTCTTGATTGCACACAAAGGACTGGAGCAAAAGCCCTGAGATGCTGCTGTACGTATGGGGACAGTGGCAAGGTCCCTACTT
>NW_011218502.1:0-401 GCF_000146605.3 Meleagris gallopavo | reverse complement strand
CCTTTGATTACCGTAGAAAACAGACTGGGGAAGGATGGTGATGCAGAGCACGGCGATGGGAGGGGGGCGTGCAGCTCAGAGTGCTGCTCATCAACTTTCTTTTGTTGCGTCTCTCTCTTTTTTTTTTTTGGTTCTGCAATGCTGCAATCACCAATCGTAGCCCTGTTGTGGGTTGAAGTCCCATGCCCCATCCATTGCCTGTTTGGGGACTTGGAGGTTTGCATAGAAGGGAGCTGCTGCGCTCTCGCACACGGTGGGGAATCGGCCCCATGTTAGGAGGTGCAGTGTGCTGCAAAACACCTCTGGGCATATACAAAAAAGGAGTGACAGAGAGCTAGTCATGGGTGACAGGATGGATGTGGCAGTAAAAGAGATTGAGGGAAAAAGACAGACACATGCAA
>NW_011218501.1:0-630 GCF_000146605.3 Meleagris gallopavo | reverse complement strand
ACTTAGCTCCTGAGCCCCCTCCTGTGCTGGTTCTTTTGGCATTGAATACACATAATACATCTTTTAAAGGAAAGAATAACGCCCTCCTTCCACTCAAAAGGCTAAATGGAGAAAAGCTTTGTTCAAACACAAGTGCACGAAAAGCCTCCAAAGTCATTTTCTTGAAAATGGCTGGGAATACTTTCTTTGCTTCAGAGCTTTTTCTTAATCTTTTTTCCCCCCTTCTTTTATGTAAATACTTACAACAATGGCTAATTCTCAGGAAAAAATGTAAGCTATTTCTCAGTGGGATTCTGGTCTGCCCATTTCTACATTCCAAACTTTTGTCTTTAATGCTGAGGTCTTGGCTAAATTATATAGCTCCACGTTTAGCTAGGTACTCCCTTTCCAGAATTAGCCTGTTGGGACTGAGAATTATTCCTGTTAAAAGCCTAAAATAAAATAATCTCTTCCAAATGACTTAGTCTTGGCTCTGGCAACTGATTGTGTATATATATGCCCTAAGCTGTATTAATGTGGAAGTAATAGATCACAGAGAACTTGTAGCATTGTATATGTTACTCACACATTAAGCCTATGGACATGACATCACTGCCCTTGTTCTGGGCTCCGATGATGGTGTAGCCAAAA
>NW_011218500.1:0-401 GCF_000146605.3 Meleagris gallopavo | reverse complement strand
GCAATACATTGTAAAACTGTGAAATAAAATACCTACACTGGCCGTTCAGCAGAGAGATCAGTCTAATAACCTTCATCAACTTGTTCAAGTAAGATTACCCACAAAAACAATTAAACAAGCAAACAAAAACCAAACAGACCAGACTCGGGAGCATGGAATACTAAAACGTCTAATTAAATTTTATTTCACAGTTTTACAATGTATTGCAGCTATTTTCATCATCAAAAATAACTTTGTTCTTACTTTGAAATTGTGGAACTTCTGATGATTAAGTAAATTTTTTTTTCCCCTCTCCTTTGTTTCCTTGCAGCCAACTGGGTACATGGAAAACTCCATTTCCTACAGTGCTATTGAAGATGTTCAACTGCTGTCCTGGGAGAATGCCCCACAGATCTCACTCT
>NW_011218499.1:0-500 GCF_000146605.3 Meleagris gallopavo | reverse complement strand
ATGCCCAGCAGTGCCAACGCACTGTCAGTGTTGACTTGTTTGCCCTTTGTAGACTGCCCGTTTCTGGGGACCTGTGTGGCCTATGGCCCCAAGAAGGACGCACGAGGCCCCTGCCCTCCCTGCTGCCTGTCTCCAGGCTGGGCTTCAGCTGAGCTTCTGTGCAGCTGGGGGCCACCGAGTTCCAAAGCTTCCCTGTGTTAACGCCGCTGGTCTTTCTCTCCCCAGGGATCTCCGCCGGGATTTTCTCCTTCATATCTGTCAGAGCGGGGATCGTCAGTACTTCTTCATCTGCAGCCAGGCCCTGGACGAAGTTATCGAGGCCCAAAACCTTTCGGCTGCCTATGAAATCGTGCTGTCACAGACCTGCTGGGAGCTGTGTGAGCAGCAACGAATCAGGGCCAACTATATTGCTGGCAGAAGGGCCGTGAAGGTGGGTGAATGGTGTGGCCTCGAGCCCTTTGGAAGACCCGCACTTGGGTGGGGAGGCGGCTGAGAGGCTG
>NW_011218498.1:0-368 GCF_000146605.3 Meleagris gallopavo | reverse complement strand
TTCTTTTTTTTTTTTTAGGTATGATTCATGTACTGCTTATACAGTTTATATGCCTTTTCCTAACATACCCTTGGTATTCAGACAGTACAAGGAAATGTTTGACTTTCTTTCTGTACATTCTGATCCTTGACAAGTTAGGAGTGCAGCACAGGAAGAACCACCTGTGCAGAGATTTCCATCACACAAATCTGATATCCTATGTGAGAGATTTATACCTAGTGACAGCAATAGCCAGCCTGGGGGTTACGTTACGCAATCAATGCAATTTAATTACTTTGCACAAATCCTTACAGACTTCTGAGCTTAGAATATCTGCTATCTACTTCAGGAATCTTTTGTATGCAAGCTACTTTAATTAGGGAAAGAAG
>NW_011218497.1:0-478 GCF_000146605.3 Meleagris gallopavo | reverse complement strand
TGGATTCAGATGGTTCTTTATGGGAGATTTTGATAGTGAGAAACTTGCAGTTGTTGCCAGCAAAATTTCAGACTAAATGATTACAGCTTTAGAAAAGGGTAACCTAAAATAGCCTGATAGTAATTTGTTACTAAAGGGTCACAGTAAGCTTTTGAATAAATGAGGACACCTTTTAAATGGTAGAACACAGGAAGATTAGAGATGAAATTTCACTTTCTTTGCCAATGAGAAATATGGTCAATCTTTGCCATTTTATTCTGTCTTTTAAGGTAGCTCAGTATTTGATGATGATTTTGGCCAATTAATTGTGTGTAAGACAATTCTATTTCTTCTAAGGACATAAGAAAAATGCAACTTTCCAAGACAGTTTTTTTGTTCTGAATTTTGCAACCAAAGAGTGCTCCTTTTAATTATTTTCCTAATTTTAATGCCAAACTGTTAACAATACATGGAAATTGCCGTAATCTGTAACTGTTCT
>NW_011218496.1:0-461 GCF_000146605.3 Meleagris gallopavo | reverse complement strand
AGGTTGTTGGAAACAGATCAAGCAGCCCTTCACCAGACATCAGTCAACTGAATTTACCATTAGCTATAATAATGAGAAGGAGACACCACAAAACTAGATCTGGTCACAAGCGACATGGCAGGTAACAATTGCTCCCTCTCTGATGCACTCATTTTATTCTGTGCAGAAAGTAGTTAGCAGGAGGAAGGACAGGCCAGCAATATTAGAAGCTCCAACTCTCGTGAAAGCTCAGGCCCAAGGACAGATTTATCTGTGTTCATCCCAGACGTACTGGGGGAACAAAAACACTAGATGAACTTTCATTTTTTTTATATGTTTGGGTTTTTTTTTTTTCTTTCCCTGGATTTATTTGGCAAGATTTTTCCTTGCTCTGAACTAGTTACAATTGAAGGTAAGCACGGAATGCACTCAGGCAAGGGATGCAGTGCAAGAAT
The DNA here is from genome assembly GCF_000146605.3 of Meleagris gallopavo. NCBI lineage: Eukaryota > Metazoa > Chordata > Aves > Galliformes > Phasianidae > Meleagris > Meleagris gallopavo. The sequence continues at coordinate 27 of NW_011218496.1, read as the reverse complement.
TCAGAACAGACTGCCCTGCCCAGGGAA
>NW_011218495.1:0-496 GCF_000146605.3 Meleagris gallopavo | reverse complement strand
TTGTTGCACAAATGCTGTGTATTTTCAGGAAGAAGACCTGACTTCTTTTTCAGAAAGGATTTTTCTGGCAGTGGAGAACTCCATACCATTCACAAATAGGTCAAATTCAAGCAGCCCTGAGATGTCCGTATGTTTCAAGTTCTGCTAATCATAAAGCAGATTAGGTTGCCTTTAATGTCTAATTTAAATTTCTCTGCTGAACAGCTGCTAGGCTGCTCTGCAATGGCTGCACATCACTAAATATCAATGGACTGCAAAATGACAGATCATATATGTTTATAAGCTGCCCTGGTTATATCTAATACACAAGCGCTCTAATGCTGGAAAACCCATTTCAAAGCAAAGCTTAACCTGCAGTCTTTCTCTGTAGAAAATGAAGGAAAAAAATTCCTATTGATATATCCTTATACTGTTAGAATTCTTAACAGATAACCTTTTTCAGCAAACCGTAGTGCTTTTATTCTATTTCTAGAAGGTGTAGGCTTTAAGTATGACT
>NW_011218494.1:0-396 GCF_000146605.3 Meleagris gallopavo | reverse complement strand
TTGCTCCATCAGAATCCACAGGAGATCAAATTCAGATCCTCAGGCAGTTTTCTGGAATTCCACTGACCTTACAGACAGGTGCTGTGGGACACAGGATAGATAAGCTTGTCCTGTTGGTCTCTGCCACATGGTTCCAATGAAATGTCCAGAAACATGCATGTGAATAACAACCCTCCTGCAAGGCAAAGGACCACAGCTTGCCTTACACAGCAGACAGCCTCCATCAGCACAGCACTGCTATGTCATTAGAGGTAGAGGCCTAACCAGGCTCAGCGGCTCCTGATGAACAACCACTGACCCAAAGCTAAACTGATTTCTCTCTTTTCCTTGTAAAAGTATTCTCAAATGCCACTTGGCCATACCACTCCATAGCCAGAGAACTCTGAAGCAGATTAA
>NW_011218493.1:0-407 GCF_000146605.3 Meleagris gallopavo | reverse complement strand
AAAATAATAGTACCTCTAATGTTTTTAACAAGCAGCTTGACACAATCATCATTTCTCCCAAGGAGAGTTCAATGTATGTTTGCAGTGGGAGATATAATGGTTGGTTTGGTTTTTAATTTATTTATACTGTTTCTTTTTAATTTAAACATTTTAAAGTTAGATAAAACCATTCCATAACAGGACAGTCTCACAAAATTGGTGCTAAAACAAAGCAACAACTTGCATTAAAAAGCATTAAATTAACTCTTGTATACAGAGCATCTCACTCACAAACTTCCATTTAAAATATTGTATAAATCCATATAGAGATGTTATTTCTCCCATCTCTGAGGTTTCTTCTCCTACCACCCTGCCTCATTTTATTGACAGCATAAATTATCAAATGCTACCACAGGTAATTTTTTGTT
>NW_011218492.1:0-515 GCF_000146605.3 Meleagris gallopavo | reverse complement strand
CATATACTGATCAGGAGCTATGGGAACCTTGTATATTCTGTATCTCCAGTTACACCAAGTGAAAATATCGACATCTTCCGAGTCATTAATGGCAAATATTTGTTGATGACAGTAAAGAAGTACTGCCTGATCTCTTCATAGAATCACAGAGTTGCTAAAGTTGGAGAAGACCACAAAGATCAACCAGTCCAACCATCAGCCCATCCCACCATGCCCACTGACCATATCCCTCAGTGCCACAGCTACATGGTTCTTAAGCACCTCCAGGACCTTCCTTACACTCTATTCATTTTTGCCAAATGAAAAAACTGGGAAGTGAAAATTATTTGCAGTGACTAAAACGAAAAGTTTTGTTTTTTTTTTCAAGAAAGCTGTTGTTATTCTCTCTCCAGTTACACGTAAAAATTTACAGAGCCCAAAATAGCTTGATCCCACACTAACAATGATACTTCATTGAAGGCTCATGTAGCAAAAACGATCCTTTGAAAAGACATCCCAAAGCAATGAGATTGCTT
>NW_011218491.1:0-455 GCF_000146605.3 Meleagris gallopavo | reverse complement strand
CTGACTGAGACTGTTTTGTGAGAACAGTCAACAAAACAGCTGTTTTGTGTTTCTGTCAAGAGCATTTAGAGGAGAAAAGAGGAAAGCATTTTTCTTACATTCATCATATTTTGTTTTGACTTGACTACTCTTATACTTCTTTTGGTAAAAATGATACATTTGAAATGTAATTAAATCTTACAAAAGTAGTTTTTCATTATAAGAAGTCTGATATTTCTACTTTTTTTTTCTTTTGCTCCAGACCAACAATGGAGGAAAATATTTGAAATTCAAAGAACTTCAAACTTCACAGAGGATAGAAATTCTGTTTTTGACTGACAGTGCTACTAATTAGGCCTACACTTCACATTTTCTGAGTGCACTGGTTGATTTCAGACTGAATTCTTGGAAGTTCTTAAGTGTGGCATTTTTAGGATGGCATTCATAGGATGAATTCTGCCAGTCTGTGGTTTACC
>NW_011218490.1:0-541 GCF_000146605.3 Meleagris gallopavo | reverse complement strand
AGATTCATGGAATCACAGAATGGTTTTGGAATTTGGAAAAGGGACCCCTTTAAAAGGTCCATCGGGGTCCAAACTCCCCCTGCAATGAACATGGACACCTACACAAGATCAGGTGCTCAGAGTCCCATCCAGCCTGACAGTGGAATGTCCCCAGGGATGGGGCATCCACCACCTCCCTGGGCAACCTGCACCAGTGCCTCACACCCTTAGTGAAAAAACCCTCTTCCTTATATCCAACCCAAATCACCCCTCTTTAAGTTTGAAAGCACTTCCCCTTGTCCTATCACAGCAGTCCCTCCTAAAGAGTCTGTCCCCTTCTTTCTTACAACCCCCCTTAGATACTGACAGGCTGCTCCCAGGTTCCCCAGAGCCTTCTCTCCAAGCTGCACAGCCCCAGCTCCCATAGGGAAGCAGTTCCATCCCTTGCATCATTTTTGTGGCCCTCTTTGGATGCCTTCTTAAGTTAGGGAACAACATGTAATTTGACAGAACTGGCAGAACTTAGACGAAGTATATAAAATACCACTAGGGATTCTGACCT
>NW_011218489.1:0-424 GCF_000146605.3 Meleagris gallopavo | reverse complement strand
ATTCTCTGATGTCTAATAATATAGTGTGGCATGACAGCATACAACGTACCTGAGAGACACATCTAGTGTCAGGCCTCTCTAGTTGTGGTATCCAACTAAGTATTTGCATTTTTATTTTATTTTTTTTCGTTGAGTGCATGCTTTCCACATACAAATGTGGGCAGAATACTACAGGAGAGCTAAATAGAAAATGCAGATGGCAAGAGATGCATCAACCAACTAAAGTAAAAGCTTTGAAAAACCACATTTTAATAAAAAGAGAAAAGAATCACCGAAGACTTCAACCTAAGTGGGAAGCAGAACATTGAAACTGAGTGCTTTTGCTAGGAATTTGCTTTAAATTCAAAGAAGAGAAAATAAAGGCCCAAATCAGAAATTTTACTGTGAAGCATGAGAGAAAAATAGAATAGTTAGGATTGCATCT
>NW_011218488.1:0-593 GCF_000146605.3 Meleagris gallopavo | reverse complement strand
CAGTTCTCATAAGCTCCTTCAGAGTATCACTCCCTTCTTTTTGCTAACATTAAATCTAGAAGTGAAAATTGACAAGACCGAAGATGCACCTAAACATTAGCCTTTAGGTTTCAGCAACAAATGTTGGCTTTGTTTATTCTATTCAGAGGACAGCTGCAGTTTCAAGTTCATTATATTAGTTTATCCTATTTTTGCTAAAATAACTGTTTGGGGTTTTCACTTAAATATATGCATCTCTCCCTCCTCCCAGAGTAGCTTAGAGAAAGTATAACCAGAGGCATCTGCTGCACAGCAGCAGGAATCTGCAGAAGCCACAGTGTCAACTGCTGCACAACCAGCGAGGATGTTCCTTGAGTTCTTTATTTTTTGTTAAGACTACAACAACCAGAGTTCATCTCAGATGTGTGGTTAATGTACTGTCAAAAACTAGCAAAGAAAACAGTGCACATTCCTAGTAAACAAAATCTGAGAACAAAGATAAGGTATTATTCCAAGTACAAAATTAAACACAAAGAGCAAAGTAAACCATCAAAGTATAATTACTGCACTTAACCACAGCATCAATCAAACGTGATGCCTATGTGTTAATGTTT
>NW_011218487.1:0-433 GCF_000146605.3 Meleagris gallopavo | reverse complement strand
CTTCTAAATTCTTGAAAAGTTACTTGTGATTGGTGTGAAAAGAAGATAATCCAGAGTTTTGATAGTAAAGGAAAATAAAAATAAATACAATAATAACAAAATTAATAATGCTGGCATTATTAATCATTATAAGCATGACTAGTAACTTGAATTTTCACTTGCTTGCATATGTTTATCATATGTACAAATAAATAAAGAGATTAAAAACATAAAATTTCTCAGATACAATGTATAGCAAAATATACAAAATAAATAAATAAGTCCACAACCCAATAACATAATAGATATTTAAAAATGAAGATTCTCACTTTGGATTCCAGTTACAGTGATAGTTTAAAAAAAATCAGAATTTCATAGTTTTCTCCAGTGAACCTCCTGCTGTTGAAAGTGCAAACATCCTACTAGAAGGAAATAACAATATACTGAATAACAT
>NW_011218486.1:0-369 GCF_000146605.3 Meleagris gallopavo | reverse complement strand
GAGCCCAATCAGATAAGAAAGTGAGTTCAGCATATCTGAGATAAGACACCAGGCTATACAGAGTTCAGATAGGACAAGTTTTGTCATGTTTTTGGTTGAAACAGATTATATCTAATAATATTTTCATAGGATTATTTGTAATAACAAATATCTGTGGAAAACTGCAAACCAAAAGATTTTAAAGTGGCTAGCCTTCACAAAAATTCACCTGTTATGAGACTAATTTTTACTTCTTGGGCCAAACAATCCCCCTAAAAAAAATCTTAAAAGCAATTAACACTGTGCAGTGAAAATTCCTTTTCTGTACAAGCTGAGGAAAATGGAAAATAATAGCTAGAGGAAATCTTTCCGCAAGTCTAACAAGTTTTT
>NW_011218485.1:0-343 GCF_000146605.3 Meleagris gallopavo | reverse complement strand
GAGATGGGCACTCCCTCCTCACTCAAGATGCTGCCCACAGCAGCGGAGGTGCTGGAGCCCACAGCGGTGTTCTGGGGGAAGGAGCTGAGGATGGGTCCGGGCAGGGTGACCACCACGGGAGAGGGGCTGGATCACCACGCGGGAGTCCTGGCACTGGCGCACACAGGGCTCGTTGCAGCTGTTGGCCAGCGGGTCGGGCCACAGGGACGGCACAGATCGTAGCAGGACATGGCTGTGGGGATGGAGGTGGACCTGGAGAGAGGACAGTAAAAGACAGTCAGTGCAAGAAGCAGCCTGGTGGCCTGCTCACAAAGGGAGCAGGGACAAGTAATGCGAGGTGAGA
>NW_011218484.1:0-344 GCF_000146605.3 Meleagris gallopavo | reverse complement strand
AAAAATAAAATTATCCTCCAACACACATTCTCTAACAGAATCAATATACATTGACTGCTCCGCTGCTTGTTACCTCACACTACATCTACTCTGTGAACAATCCTAAAACATAAATCCTAAAGTTACATGTCAGTTTGTGAGAAAAGAACAGTATTTGAATGCTGGCTACAGTCTTCTCTGCGTCTGCCTAATCCAGAGTTTTTAAATACACCCACAAGCAAATCTAACATTTTTAAAAGCACAGCTTTCTGTATAAAACTATGCTTCAAGAAAACATGCACTAACTGCTGCGGAAAACAAAAAAAATCATCTGCAGGGAATGGAATCTGAAGGCCACTGTAGGA
>NW_011218483.1:0-716 GCF_000146605.3 Meleagris gallopavo | reverse complement strand
TCAGTCAGAGGTTCAGGCCATGATTCAGCAGTTTCCATACACATTTGTTTTTTCCTACTCAGCTGCAGACCTCAATAGTTCTGGTTTATTTTATGTGCCATGAAGGGTATGATTCCCGTATAAGCACAGCATGCCTGCCTGCTGCTCATACCATTGCACTCCTGTCACAGAAAGGCCTGCTCCGTAGGCAGACCCACGTTGCTCTTACTGTATTTGGGCAGAAGGAAAACATGATCTCTTCACTGGTACATCAGGAGCCACTCAAGAGTCATGCTGAGTCAGCAAGCACAGCCTTCATCAGAAGAGGCATTCTGAATTAGGGGATGAAAGGTAAACATGGGCCAGCTGTAACAAGACAAAAGAATGTAGCAAGCAGGATGAGAACCATTGTATAGGAATGTGAGTAAAGAGAGGACAAGATAAGGTTAACTATTGTATAGGAATGTAGGTAAGCAGGATGTGAGGCCAGATAAGAGAAGAACATCTTGAAACTCTATTGTATACTTGAAGAGAACATCACACAAGGAACAGGTCGTCGGGATCGGATTACTTCGTTTGAAGACAATGAGCCTTCATCCCATGACCACCAGAAGACGACCCCACTGCCCGCGGCGTACGTGCAAAAGGGAGGGACCATATGCTGATGGTTTCTCGGAAATGTAATGAATATGTATACGAATTCCGGGAAAACACTGATTATGTATTAGTTCGGCCTA
>NW_011218482.1:0-301 GCF_000146605.3 Meleagris gallopavo | reverse complement strand
CGTCGTGGCTGTCGTGGCTGTCGTCGCTGGATTGGTGGTGTGGAGGAGCAAGTCAGGTACAGGCAGAGGGCTGTGGGCAGAAGGTGGGGGGGGGAGGCGGACCCCCTTGGGAGTGCCTGCGCTCTGACACGAGCCCAATGCTGACACTTCTTTCTGTCTGCAGGGAAGGATGAGAAATGTTACAGAGCAGAACTAGGTGAGTGATGAGGGCAGCAGTGTCCCCTGACTCTCAGCTCTGGGGGCTCTCCAGGGCCCAGAATTGCCCCAGCTGTGGGTCCAACAGAGGTGGTGGTGGCATGAT
>NW_011218481.1:0-485 GCF_000146605.3 Meleagris gallopavo | reverse complement strand
GCTGTTTATCTTGCTCCACAGCGTTGTTCCAAACAGTCTCTCTTGTATTCCCACAACAAGCATCATCCAGTCAGATTTTAAGAAAAAGCTCTTTTGTGTGCAGTGTTTTGCTCCCAATCATACCCCATTGTTTGCTTCGCAGAGCTTCTGAGCTGGCTCACTGACCATAAAGCTACTGACAAAAATAAGTGTGCTCTTAGCATGGACAAGAATAATTCATTTTACTTCTGTGCCGATTAAAATCTATATCATATTCAGACTTTAAGATAAATCCAGGTCTCTGAAGCAGTGGAGGAAGAAAAGAAAACAGGAGGAGGGAGAAGAGGACCAGGAAATCCATTCAGAAACTATAGGAAAAATAGATTTAAGTGCAGAACATCAGCTGGATACTCACTGTCTTCTCTAGCAGTGAACATTCAACTCTACAAAGCAACAATAGAAACAGACTGGAGCCTCTAGGCCTCTAACAGAAAATAAGTTCTTAT
>NW_011218480.1:0-512 GCF_000146605.3 Meleagris gallopavo | reverse complement strand
GAGCTCGTTGCCGCTGTTTTGTTGTTAGGCCCATCTCCCTACCTTTTCACTACCTCTCTTCCTCCTTTCCTGGTTCATGGGTTCGTTTGTCCCTCCATCCCCTTAGTCACAGCACTGGGCTGCACTGGCCAGGAGCCGTGACACCACGCCAGTGCCCCAAAGTCCCGTTTGACAGCCCACAGGCTTCTCTCGGCGACTTCATGGCTGCCGGCCTGAACTTCCATTCAGCAGTAATAATCAGAGGGACGAAACAGACCAGGGAGTGTGAGCCGCCATGCCTCTGAACTTCCCCCCCTTCCCAGCAGATCTTGCTGTGGTGTTTTGCCGCCCTTTTCCCTTTCTGGGAAGGCTCCCTTGGTGCGAGCCTCCTCTATGAAGGTGATGCGCACGGGATCTTTGCAGAACTGGCCCAGCTGAGGATTCCCAGTGTGCTCTGGATGCTTCCCAGCATGCTGCAGCACTCACAGGACCTCCCCGCGTACTCTGGGGGACCTCACTGGGACGTAGGTTCC
>NW_011218479.1:0-381 GCF_000146605.3 Meleagris gallopavo | reverse complement strand
ATTTAACTGCTAACTGTCTCATGCTATGTATGACACTCACAGCTGATGTGATTACACACAGTTCTCCTGCTTTGAATAATAGCGGCGACGTGCCCGCATTTATTCCAGTCGTTCACACACGATTAAATTATTCGGGTCTGCGTCCATTCTGGGCTCTGGGCACATCACGTTCAATGATGAGCCCACGGCTCTGGGCTCCGTGCGGGCTGGGGAAAGCCGCTGCAGCGGTCCCCTCCTGTGGCCGTGCTGGGCCGGTGCAGGCAGGGCTGCAAGAGCAAAGGCAGAGCCAAGCATTGCGCTCATCTGCGGTTGAAAGGGTGGGGTTATGGAGGGAGAGTTCTGTTCTAAGATGTGGGTTTGGGGTTTTACTCCCTTTTCGCT
>NW_011218478.1:0-474 GCF_000146605.3 Meleagris gallopavo | reverse complement strand
CACCTTGGAAGGTAAAGGGTAGTTAAACAATTGTTTTGCATGCAGAAGAATTAAAAGAAATGATCCTTCCTACAGGCACAGCATGCACAAATCCATAAACAAAGAGTAGGCACCAGCAACGCAGGACATAAGGGTATCTATTACATCTTAACAGTAAAATGAGAATGCCGTTATAATAAAACATTAAAAAAAGCAATCCAGAAAAAATGATCTTAAATCCCAAGTCTGTGTTGATTGTATTGCAAAAGCACCAAATTCTGTTTTGCCCAGAACCTTTTAAGAAGTCTTCCAGGAAGAAGCATCGTAAAGCAAGCCCCTGTGCCTGGCAGCATGCCAGCTGACTGGGTTCATAACACTGTATATCTTGGTCTCTTCATGAACTGCACCAGAAGCCAGTGAGATACAAAATCTGCTTGTACTCTGTTCATCTCAAACATACTATGTCGGGCTCAATTAGTCAAGGTAGATTTTTTT
>NW_011218477.1:0-529 GCF_000146605.3 Meleagris gallopavo | reverse complement strand
CATAAAGGCAAAGAAGTCTATTATCATGTAGTGTACCGTTATGCAATCAGTTCTTTTAATAAAACAGCTTTTGCTATATGGCTATATCTTTTACTTACAATTATAGGGGAGCAAAAAGTACTAATGTATTCATTTATATCAGAAACACTCAAATGTTTTGTTGCAAAAGCAAAGTTAAATCTACTCAGTGTTTTCCTATCAAAGACACCTCTGCAAAATCTTCAAGGGTAAAGCATGCTGATACAAATTTCAGAACCATGATGTATCCCATACATCATAAAACAATATTTTCCTTGAAAAGATTAGCTTATTACTACCGATAGCTGACTAAAATATAGTTTGATATGACAACTCTTAAACGTTATGAGGTTTAGCAAATTCCTCTGCTTTCAAAATTAATAATATGAGTTTAGCTTATCACTCATATTTTACATTCTCAATAATGGTTATTATGTAGAACAGACAAAACTGTATTTAAAATGCTAATTTCTCTGACTTGCAGTGCTGTAATTTCTGGGTCAGTATGGTT
>NW_011218476.1:0-502 GCF_000146605.3 Meleagris gallopavo | reverse complement strand
TTTGGTATGACTCTCAAATATGCTATTTTTCCCTTGTTCACAATATTCAGGTCAAAGGCTTTTTTCATGTATTATCAAAATGTGAAAAGTGCATGTCCCACCTACTCAAAAAATCAACCAGAAATAACTGCCTCCTTTTTGTGAAGTTTCCATCTCCAATGTTGTATCTCATCTCTCCTTTCACTACACTGGAAAGGGGGATATCGGTTGATCAGTGCTATGATTTACCTTTAGCAGATATTACTCTAACCCCAAATTTAATCTTCTCCCCAATGTTTAAGTTACTAAGCAGACAAAAAGCAGCGGTTCTTTTTTCTAGCACACATCATCATAACATCAATTCTCCATAAGCAAAAATAAAAACAATACAAACATGTTTTCCATAGAGCAAAACAGTGCTGAAAAACAATTTCTGGTTCTTTGGAATTATTTAAAATTAAATATAACTTAGAAGTTTCTAAAATATTATATAGCAATTCCAACTCTGGAAGTAAGGTAAGAC
>NW_011218475.1:0-573 GCF_000146605.3 Meleagris gallopavo | reverse complement strand
AGCTGTATAACTGTCAAGGTTACAGACTGCTGGTGTGTTTGTAATAAGAGTTTTCCACCTCCAGTACTGTGTCTGCATTTGCATCTATCTGTGTGAGTAAATAGATTCTGTCTTGATCAAAGCAATTAAATGAGCTGTTCTCCACATCCCTGTTTACTGATTAATTCCTATTGAAATCTGTATGAATTCAGGAGGGATGCTGTTATCGAATACACTGTGATGATTCTCACCGCTTAGCATTCAGCTCTGAAGCCTCTCAGAGTACAGTGTGAAGGCATCTGGCTGCCTGTCACAAGCACTGGCCTGGATCAATTGCAACTGCTTAGATGGCATGGTGATTAAGACCAAAAATCTTCTGCTGCAGATTTATAGGCTCTAGGCAAGCTTCACTCAGTCATTACACCTAACAAGTTGTAGCCCTAAAGTGATCCTTGCTATTTTTAACAGAACTTCAAGTTGTTTCTCTCAATGATCTTAGCTGTGTCAGATCTTTCTGAGGAAGATGAGTTTGTTTTCTACTATTTTTCTCCTATATGAATTTAATGGAAAACGGTGACCTCACACAAGTGGTTT
>NW_011218474.1:0-550 GCF_000146605.3 Meleagris gallopavo | reverse complement strand
TTTAATCAGAATATAGATTAAGCAGATTCCCAAAATTTCATTGAGTCGTTAACCAGACAAGCCCTTTTGCTAAGTATTTGTAGTAACAAATACAAACAAAACAAAACAAAACAAAACAAACAAACAAAAACTAATCAGAAAAAGATGCTATTTAATATGTATTACAAGAAATATGCATTCAGTTTTTGGAACGAATAATTGTAGTCAGCATAATGCAGCTTACAGATTAAATGTTTTTCTCTAAAAAAATTGTTCAAGAGCAACAGGACTGTTTGTGAATAAAGAAAGCAATGAAAAGAGAATACTTCAGAAACAATTTATGCGGTTGGAGAACAAATGCATAGAAATGTGCAGCAAAGCAGAATCCCCTTTAAGTTTGTTGATGAGATAATATATTGTACATTCTGACTGGGTAACAAATCCAAATTTGTGTCTAGGAATAAAAAGAGGAGGGGAATAAACATGGAAACCATAGATGCCTAACAGAATCTTGGGTAGGCAGAATAAAATAGAACGCTAAACAGATTAGGATATGATGGAATGTCTTCAC
>NW_011218473.1:0-380 GCF_000146605.3 Meleagris gallopavo | reverse complement strand
CCCCCAGTACGTTCATTCTTACAGCTCACAGTCTCCTGGGCCAAGTTGTTTAGCAGAACGTACAGCAGGCAAATCTTACAGTGCAAAGAAGGAAGACATCAATCTATCTTCTCCTCTCTGAGATTTGACTACTGTTTTAGAATTAGTTAGAATAATTTCTGCTTAGTTCCTGTAGAAGTTCATCTCTGACTCTCCTCTTCTAATTACATCAACCTACAGCCCAAAACTACAGCCCACCCCTTATGTAGCTGATAAAGGTCCCTCAAAAACAGCTAGAAGCCTTTCCTTTTTTTTGTTTTAAGTACTTTATTTTACTTGCATTTATTTTATTTCTAGGAGAAGAGAGTTAAGTATAATGAGCTAAACAAAATAAATTACCT
>NW_011218472.1:0-537 GCF_000146605.3 Meleagris gallopavo | reverse complement strand
ATGCCACTCTCTGGAGGGAGTTTCTCTGCTTCTGGCATTAAAATACCCCCAGATGCTGAAAAATGAGTAGCTGAGACTCTTCAGGGTATCATTAGTGTGCACAGAAGAATAGTGTCATGCGCTGACTCAGAAAGGCTGAGTAAAGAAAGGTGTTTTAACTGATAAATCTAACTAATGGCTGGTGAAGAAACAGAATGCTTTTGCATTGCAGTGATTCTGTATACACTTGTAACTAAATCCACCTGAAGGTGTAATGAATGAATGAGTGACATAGTTTAGTTGTGCTTTTGTGCAGATGCTTGAATTCTCGTTGGTCTTATAGGAAAAAAAGGAAAATTATCCTGTTATGCTTTCTTTGAAGCACTTGATTCTGAATAAGATTTGACTTCATTTTCTTGGGGTCTGTGGGGATGTTTTTTGAATTTACAGAGAGCAGAATGGATATCGACCGAATCCTAATGCAGTTGGGCAAAACATCAGAACAACAGTGGCTGGGAATACAAATTCTGTTGGTCTTATGAACATGTCACCTGGTCA
>NW_011218471.1:0-446 GCF_000146605.3 Meleagris gallopavo | reverse complement strand
GTGGAGCACTAAACAGTGACACAAAGCTAATGGCTGGCTGTTCTGATTGGAAGGTAACAGGCTGGATTTCAGACCCAAAACTTTAAGAAAAGTAATTACATGAGCTTTTTCTCCCTAAGATAACTGTCATCATCCACTATTTAACGGCAGCTATTACTAAATAGTAGGAGAGAAAACAGACTCATCTCTATTATTTTTATATCTTCCACGATGGTGGAATGATGACTGTAGGACTGTTAAACTGACTGCAGATCTATAGCAAGGAACCAAGTCTCCAAAAACACAAAATCACAAAATTTTGCTTCTGCAGGAATCAGCTACTTATGTATCCTCCAAAGTGACACCAATTCTCAAAACCAAATAAACTTGTTAGTGCTGTAACTTACATGCTGAAACTGGATTTGCAGTTTTTGGCTTTGTTCTGTTAGCTCTAAAAACTCCCTCAT
>NW_011218470.1:0-370 GCF_000146605.3 Meleagris gallopavo | reverse complement strand
CAAACTGTAAATATCAGTTCTGTAGAGCAGAGCAGTGGACATTGACATTTCTCTTTCACTTATCCAGAAAGAGCCACTCCAGGAAGAACTGACTAAGTTTTCTGGAATGGAAAGACAAATGAGTTTCATCTTATTTGGGAAGAACAGAGGTTTCTGTGATGCTTGTGGTTTTTTTTTTTCCCCTTCTGTTAGCAGCTGAATATCAGCTTTGTTATAGTACTTTCAAATTAGCCTCCAATAATAGAAGCATCAGAATATATTTTAATGCAGTATATGAAATTTTCCCCCCTTGCAGAGGAAATATGCGATGAAATCCTGAGGTATTTCTAAAGCTTTATTTTCCAGAAATCTTCCTCTGAGAGTCTTGGAA
>NW_011218469.1:0-386 GCF_000146605.3 Meleagris gallopavo | reverse complement strand
AAAAACCCTAGTGGATATGCCCAAGGAAACTTTGACTGAATGTTCGCCTTCTTATAAACTGCATTGCTCCTACTGTCATCAATAGAAAAAATGCTGTCATTCTTCACCTGGATTCAGATGGTTCTTTATGGGGAGATTTTGATAGTGAGAAACTTGCAGTTGTTGCCAGCAAAATTTCAGACTAAATGATTACAGCTTTAGAAAAGGGTACCTAAAATGCCTGATAGTAATTTGTTACTAAAGGGTCACAGTAAGCTTTTGAATAAATGAGGACACCTTTTAAATGGTAGAACACAGGAAGATTAGAGATGAAATTTCACTTTCTTTGCCAATGAGAAATATGGTCAATCTTTGCCATTTTATTCTGTCTTTTAAGGTAGCTCAGT
>NW_011218468.1:0-371 GCF_000146605.3 Meleagris gallopavo | reverse complement strand
CTTTGTGCTATGCAGTCAGTTTTGAGCACACGTCAAGCTTTCAACAGAGCTAGGTCACCTGAGCAAAGAATTTGGTCTTTTCAAGAAATTCCCCGTGATCATGTAAATGGGATTCTTCCCCTTAGACTACACTGCCACCCAAGTCAAATGGGAAATAACATTAGTACGTGGGATTAGACAGTGATGAGAAAATAACCCAGCTTAAGCCTTGAAATCAAAGGCAAAGGAGTCACTGTGGTTCAAACACAGTTTCAGAACTGAGTGCTATCAAGCCAAGTGTGCACTGCTAGGCTGGATGCAGAAGACAAGCAAATCTGCAGTTAAGTAGAGCCAAAGGAAGATGGCACTTACACAATAGCATTAACTCCTCT
>NW_011218467.1:0-342 GCF_000146605.3 Meleagris gallopavo | reverse complement strand
CACTCTCTGTCCTCCAAGATTGCTCTTCCAGGAAGCTCGTCCCTCAAGACAGTTTATTCTCACTCTGAATTCCTATCCCAGAAATGATATACCATTTATGAATTTCTAAAAGCCCCTTTTTTTTTTTTTTAAATTATCTCAAACAACGGGAGAGAAACTGAAAATATTTGGATGCTTCTACACTTTAAATATTTGAAGATAGGTGGAGACTTGATTATTTAGCTGAATCTTGTCAAGATTTGAAGCCCTCGCTGTCTATACTGAATGCCAAAAAATGTAGACATTTTAAAAGACACGTGTGCATATATATGTATAAATTTATAAAACAATAATAGTTCCAGA
>NW_011218466.1:0-358 GCF_000146605.3 Meleagris gallopavo | reverse complement strand
TCTCAGATCTGAATGGTGTCAACAGGAGACAGTCTGCCTAGCGTTCACTTTTTTTTTTTTCCCCAAGTTGTTTCTTTATTTTCACTGTGAAAATGAGATGGAGGAAAAAATCAAATAGCACATGATGGGTTCCAGTAAATACTAAGTGACAGTAAATGCCTTGTTTACTGCCTGCGGAAGGCTGGTAGTTCGCTGTATTTCCATTGGGGCTCCTTCATAAAGAAACAGGGCCCAGCTCTCCCTTGGAGCTGGTTATGCAATTGATGGGGCAGGGTTTTGGCTTCTGGAGCAGCAAGCTTGCATAACGTGGCTTGTAATCCAGCACTCCCTTCCCAGCCTGAAAGGACCTTTTTCATAA
>NW_011218465.1:0-573 GCF_000146605.3 Meleagris gallopavo | reverse complement strand
AAAAATGCAATTCTTTTTTTTTTTCCTTCCTATTCTCTCATGTAGTTTTGAAATGTACTGACATTGATCTTTCATTTCATATTAGAGAGATTGTCTGGGAAAATTACATCAATATAGAGTTAATTATATTTTTAAAATAAAAAAATATTTTGTTTTGAAGCAGTATAGGTTTCTGATTTCAGATTCAGATTAACAACTAGCATATGCAGCATTTTAGAATTTGTTTTTATAAAAAAAGCATGTTTGAATTGTAATCTGTTTAAGATTTATGTTTCCAGGAGGAACTTTTTAAAGATCGTTTATAAACATGAGAGGTTGCTGGACATTCTGTATAGAGTTCTTAGTTTCATAAAATACCTCAAACCTCTTCTTGAACTGTATGCAGTGCTAAAACATATATGTTTTAATTGGTTTTTCATAAATTTATGTATCAGCCAGGGAAACACAGATACTTTAATTATGAATTTTCACACTGATGATACTGTGATAAGAACACTAAAGAGCTATCTAATAGCATTATGCGGTCGTATAAGTTATAATATGCACTTGAATATGGTGCATTGAAATGTAGGT
>NW_011218464.1:0-472 GCF_000146605.3 Meleagris gallopavo | reverse complement strand
GTAGGAGCTAGGAAAGCAGGGTGAAAGCAGGCCAGCAGTTTTGCATGCTGTCTTCTCCCTCTCTACATGTTGCAGGGGGAAGATAGATCTTAATGGGTCTGCAGCACTGTACATGTTTCTCTGTCCTCTGTGATACCTATTTTTTTAGTTCGTAGGAAAAAATTAATTTCTGCAGGCTCCAAAAATACAGCGTTGAGCTAATATGTTGTTTATTTAATGGAATGAAATGAAATGAGAAATATCTTCTGCTACTCTGGAAGATGAGGAATAATAGGCTTGTCTGCCTATGTGTTTTCTTACGCTCTCAGGTATTCTTAACTGAAAAGTAAAATTCTTAATGATCGGTAGCTTATTTTGTGAAGAAAGGTGATGATTTACATGTCATGCTCTAAACAAAGTGGTTTTGTCTTTTTAATTTTTTTGTTTTTTAAGATCGGAAACACCTGGTACTGTAGAATGTGAAAGTCTGTTT
>NW_011218463.1:0-420 GCF_000146605.3 Meleagris gallopavo | reverse complement strand
GCTAGGCACATTTCTAGCATATTACACTATTGCTGACTCTTTCCCAGTTCCATTATCACTTGTCTTATAATTTCCTTTTGTGGTACATTTTGACAAACATACTCTTGTTTTTAGCCAAACTTCATCTAATTATTTGCCTAAATAATGGTTACTAATAGTAAGTTTGAAATATAATAGATTTTAAAATTAAATAGGATAGCTTGAGAAAACTGAACTTGTAGTAATTTCCCAAAGGATTTGCCACTTCATTCTTTCATTCTCTGCTGTATTGGGCTTACCGGCAAGTGCAGGGGGGGAACAGGAGGGACTTCTGTGTACAGAGTCCAGTTAACCCACCATGCGCACATATATATGCTTTGCTACTATGTGATTACAGGCATGGACTAGTGTGGTTTTTCCTCTTGTGAGTCATCTATTCCA
>NW_011218462.1:0-449 GCF_000146605.3 Meleagris gallopavo | reverse complement strand
CTAAAAGAAATAATGACAGAGTATTGAACTGGGATTTGGGAACTTGTATGCAGTTCCTGGCCTGTCTCTACCACTTGGCTGTTTGACAGCCTTAGACTTGTCTTCCCTGCATGGTGCTTTGGCTGCACACTTGGAAACTGGGGATGATGAAGCCATCTACAGTAATTAAAGATCTACCAGTAGTAGCAAACTTATCAATAGTTGCAAAGCCTGGGAATTACTGCTTTCTGGAAACTTCTCTGCTGCTGCATCACCAGATGCCTGCATGCAAATCACTGATCTTCTCTGCTCCTCCATTTATTTGTATGCCATTTGGACACAAGACATTTTACCCACTGTACAGAGGATTAATAATAACAAAGTTTTCAAAGTCTCTTGGAAGCATTAATTATTAAACATGGTCATCTGAATTTGTCTGAAGTATGAGAAGATTGGCCAAGTGCAGCAAG
>NW_011218461.1:0-527 GCF_000146605.3 Meleagris gallopavo | reverse complement strand
ACACTCAGCATTAAGTATGCAAGGATTATTTTTTAGCAATGAAGTCAATTTGTGACATTTTGCCATCAGTCCTGAGCACAGCCGGGCATATCCACGTGCACCTGTGCTTCTCCAGTCATCACTTGTTATTTTTCTTACGGTCTTGTCCAAGTACGATATAAATATAAGCAAAAATGTATGCATTGGTTTCAACCCAAATGTCTTTGTTCCTTGGATTTGTATGTATACATACATATTGTTAAGCACTGTCTTTTTTCCTCTTGCATACCTTCTCACACACACAAATGCACCCTGAGATGTTACGATCTCCCTCGCCTGTTGATCCATAGCTACATAAGCATTTCTACAAGTAAATAAATTTCACTACATTTTACTTTAAAATGTTAATTTTTTTTTTCCAAATCCGCTTTTACTCTAAATATAGCACACAGCAGTCTGACCATAAAGGAACACCTTGAGAAAGGAAAACGTAAAGCTGGAAATGTTATTAAGAAAAATTTTTGCCCTCAGCTACAAGAAACTTCAGA
>NW_011218460.1:0-499 GCF_000146605.3 Meleagris gallopavo | reverse complement strand
CGTTTTTTAGCATTTGACAGCTGCTAGAAATTGCATAGAAAAGAAAAAAAATATTCAAAGGCTTGAGTATCAAAATCTTCACTTACAAGCTACGTTTATTGAGTAATCATGCCTGTTTAATAAACCACAGCTTAAAGTACACGACCCATAGGAACAAATAATTGTGTATAATAACCAGTAGCTTATACCTAACAATATTTGTTCTATCTGGAATAATGTAGAGTTTTGGAATAAATATTTTGTAAGTTGGACTTCAGAGGAAAAAATGGCTTAATAGAGAAGATAGTATGTATATGGAAATAATGGTAACAGATCTGTTCAAATAGTATGAAATGTTTATTCGTAAAACATTTAATGATACAAAAATTAAGGCTTGATTTCAGCATGTTCATGTTCTTCTTCTTTGCGCTTTTTCATTGTGTTTATGAACAGTGAAATTGAGATCCTGAAGATGAGATTCATTTAAGAAAATGAAATTGAATGTAATAAGAAAATGACT
>NW_011218459.1:0-514 GCF_000146605.3 Meleagris gallopavo | reverse complement strand
AAAATGTCAAGGTACTGTAAATCAGTAATTCTCAATATGCACCGATGGTAGACACTAAAACTCTGTGCTGTACCTGTGTCATTAGTATTGCCATTACAAGAGTTCACATGAACAATACTGCAAGGTGATTTTCCAAATCCTGTCATCCCCATTATCACTGTGGTTACCCATCAGTTTTATTTTGCTTTGAAATGTAGTTTTCAGTAGTGGCAAGCATCTTTAAGCTGCCAGATACACAGCTGCATAATTAGGAAAAAAGCATGCTGGGAACATCACATACCAACACTTATTAAAATACATCAAATGACTCAAATCAGAAATCTAAAGATGATTTCTTCTTGGTCTTGTACACAACTAAGACTTAAAAGTAACAATATGAAAATTTTTTATTCTCTTCATTTTTACCTTTTTTCTTTTTTTTCCTTTTTACTTCTTATAAATGCAATGCCAATTTTGGGTAAACTGAACTTTTATATACAGAAGTATGAATTATTATAGTACGTAACTCACAGAT
>NW_011218458.1:0-444 GCF_000146605.3 Meleagris gallopavo | reverse complement strand
TGGTGTGTCAGCTGCGGGCACGTGCTGTGGTGCGGCTGCCTGGGCCACTGCCTGCTCTGGCAGAGGTGGCAAGGTGGGCATGCTGGCCGTGTCTTCCTGCGGGACCCCATTGCCGGGCAGTGTCTCGTTGTCTTCCAGCTTGTTCACTGTCTGCAAGAGAAGGCAAGAAGAAAGAAGTTAGTTGGGACATTTCCCTGTGTTGCCCTCCGTGGCCCTGCTGCAAATGCTCCTGCAACCTGTCCTTGTGGCGCAGCTGCATGGGCCGCTGCCACCCTGCTTCACAGAGCCGGCTGGGAAGAGGGCAGCTCCTCACGTGGCACCTGCTGAGCCTGGGGGCTCCCTGCAGCAGCCCCACCGTGCCCGACAGCTGACCACGCTCGGTGCGGCTCAGTCTGACAGGGGTCGGCCCACCTGTCTCCTCCAGCACTTCCCGACGGCTGGACT
>NW_011218457.1:0-616 GCF_000146605.3 Meleagris gallopavo | reverse complement strand
CTATAAACGGAAATCTTTTTGTTATTTCTCAAAGTAAATAAAATAAATGCCTTGGACATGTAAGAGAGAAATCAGTGAGAAAAGTTGAAAGATAGTAAATCATTGTGATGAGAGGAAGTGTGTCATCCTTGCTGTAATGGGGAAATTGGGAAATGGGGAATGGGAATGAGAATAGAAGGGAAGAAGAGGAAATAGAAAGGGAAGGGAAATTGAAAGGTAAAGAAAAAGGTGAAGGAAAAAAGGAAGGGAAGGGGCAAAGATGGGTCTATGGAGAAAATAATACAGTGTTGTAGTTGTCTGGGTTGCGGCTATCCTGCAAATTCTCAGTCCAGTAAAATGTCATTGGTCTGTGAAGGGAGCACAACTTTTTATTATGGGAGCTCTGTGAGTATTCTCTCCATACCATTTTCCCTCCAAGATTTGAAGCAAGCTTGGACTTTGCTGTGTTGGATACCATAGGGAAGCAGAAGTCCTTTAAAACCGAGGAGCCTAACACTGAAATTCAGCTGAAATTCAATGAAGTGTATCAACCTTATTTCACAGGCAGAGACTTCAGTCACAGGGAGACACTAAGTGACAAGCTGGAGTCGTAGGCAATGGGAATTGCAGACCAGCA
>NW_011218456.1:0-429 GCF_000146605.3 Meleagris gallopavo | reverse complement strand
TTCTGCTTCCTTGGAATCCCCTCCGATCCTCTCCTCTGCCTTCCTTTTTTCTTTGTCTGTTTTCAATACAAAAGCAATTTTCGAAAACAAAGGGCTCAGTAAGTGAGTCAATAAATTCTGGATTAAGTACAAGCCAGACTGTGCCATACGCTTAATGCGAGCAGATGGAAGATATGTCTGTCTTTTCTATGAGCTCTCAGAAGATGGAGGAGAAGGAGGGGAAAAAAAAAGTAATAGAAGAGGAAGAGTTTCAGAGGCAGCAAAGCCCTGCTGCTGATCTGTAGAGATCCCATGGGGAAATGTACTCCTAGGGAGAGATGATGAATGGGGGCTGTGCACAAGTTAATTTTCTGGTGTGTGGCTGAGGAGGCAGAGGGGAAAATGCCAGATCATGGCAACAAGAGGAAATGCCAGAAACACAGAAAGGAA
>NW_011218455.1:0-511 GCF_000146605.3 Meleagris gallopavo | reverse complement strand
CAGCTGTGCTAGCTCCACCCCTCGGAGGTTCCTAAACTTTCACCAGGCAAATCCCAAGCAAGTCCCAAGTGCCACGGTCTGCTCCCACAGCTGGCTCTGCCTGGAGAAGGAACGTTGGGCTGGAGACCTCTGGGCTACCAAGATGACAGCTGTTTTTACTCTTGCAGACACACAGACTTTGCAATGAGTTTGAGTTTGCAAGGGTGAGCATAGACCCATGAAAACATGGGACAGCAAGCAATGCATACATCTGGCAATTACATTTTGGCTACTGCTGACTTCTGTTCTTCACAACAGAAGCACCTGGAAAGATAGAGCCATGGGGGTGACCGTGATTGCTAGGCTGATTGCCTCTGTGCCAGCATGTTTCTTTCTCATCCGGTATCTCTTGGCAGAGATTTCAAATGCTGTCATTATTCCATGCCTGCAAGACGTGGTGGAAGTTAAGGCATGGATCTGAAAGCCACCCCAGAACTTCTGGGTCGGTAATGCTGTTGGATTGCTTGTAAAC
>NW_011218454.1:0-476 GCF_000146605.3 Meleagris gallopavo | reverse complement strand
TAATACAAGTTCTATAATAACCTTAAACAAGTACAGAATAGCATAATAGTTTGCTTTAATAAATACTCTGGAGTACTTTAGCTGCACTGTAAAATGGCCTCACAAAATCCTGTTTTCAGTTTCTTCATCTTCCAGTCTCTTTGCAATGACCCCCACTTCTTCTGGCCAAGTACTTTTTTTTTTCTTTTCTTTTTTTTTTTTTTTGTCTGTGGAGTTTTTGCTGTGACATCCAAATAGGGGTGTTTTGAATCACAGATGTGAGAAATTAAGAATTCTTTTAAACGATCTTTCATCGTATGTTGGAACCAAGTATCTATCAGGGTAAAATCAATAATAGCTCCCAGAATTGAAAGAAAATGCCCCAGACTTAATACACTCCATGCACAGCCACCACAGCTATATCTGAAAGAAAGCTAATAGAGTGACTCATTCTATGAGTTACCAGTGTTTGAAATAAACCTGTTGCTAAAATGGTA
>NW_011218453.1:0-327 GCF_000146605.3 Meleagris gallopavo | reverse complement strand
ACATCTCATCACTTTTTCTAAAAGTGATTTAAGCTTCACATCATTATAAAGTGTTATGCAATTAAAACCAGAAATTCTTCGGATAAACATTTAATACAACAAAATCCATTTCACTGTCAGTGGCTCCCTAACATATTACAAACAAATAGCAAACAGCAGAAGTAGTGAAGTCTGCATAGATGCTAAGACCTCTGAAAAAACGCTGATGCTTTGTGGACGTGGCTATCCCCATTATAGCATTCCTAAGTGAAAAATATTCAAGTTGTTATTATTTTTGTTTTACAAATTTATAAAATCCCTTTTTTCTTCCCTCCCATTTTCTCTTGT
>NW_011218452.1:0-332 GCF_000146605.3 Meleagris gallopavo | reverse complement strand
TTGTTATGCATCTTTAAGAACTAGTTGATAAAAATTATGTCTTGTGAAATCGGCAAATAGTCTGCAAAGTGAAATAAGAACAGAAATTAATAGATTAAACTGAAAAGATAAGTCCCAGAAAATTAAAAAAAAAAAAAAGACAGAAAGGGAGTGATTAGTAAAAAAAAATAAATAAAAAAATGAGGCTACGTGCTGAGTTATAAAGGCCTAGAGGAAAAAATAACGATGGGAGAAGACAGAACAGTCGCCCAAGTGCCTGTGTGTGCCGTGCTGCAGGCCCAGCGGGCAGAAGGGCCGCTGTCAGACCCTCTGAGCAGGCTGCCCGTGTGCAC
>NW_011218451.1:0-408 GCF_000146605.3 Meleagris gallopavo | reverse complement strand
TGCATACAAAAATTATTTCCTGTTCTAAATATTTTGAAATTTCTCTAGTATTTTCAAAGCCAAAGTCTAATCCTTTTTAGTCTTACTTAAAGGATTTTTATTTTTTTTTTTTTTTTACAACTGGATTACTGTCTGTTTAACAAATTACAATAGACACATTTACTTTTGATCATATGTAACATTTGAAGAAGATCTGGGTAATATTATTGAACTGAATAGTTCCTAACATTTAGAAATACATTAAGGATGGTTGTTTCTATTCATATGACAGAAAGATTGATGTAAATAACAATATTAGCAGTAGTTCTTGAAAATACTATCAATAGCATCAAGAAAATTTATCGTCTAGGAAATTGGATTGCGCGGCCTAATTTATTTATTTGACTTTCTGTATTATTTCTTGTATTT
>NW_011218450.1:0-494 GCF_000146605.3 Meleagris gallopavo | reverse complement strand
GACACATAGTGGAGAGATCACAACAGAAAACACTGAGATCTCCTATTTTTTGGACTGGTATCTATGATCTTTTGGGTACAACAAAGATGGAATGTTTCGTACTGAATAGAAACCCATGTGCTCCCATGTTAGACTTTGGGTAGGATAGAAATATCATCTGATAGCAGAGGGAGGCTTCCTACTGCATAGAAGCTTCTCCATTATGGATGATCTATTACAACACTATCTGGAAAAACGTGGGCAGAATGATTGTGCATGTCCTGCTGCAGGTTTTGTTTCTTCATAGTGCCTGACAAGGTCTTAAAAATCTCAAACTTTTCTAAAATGATATTGTACTCAAAAATATTTAGGGGAAAAAAAACCAAAACAAAACAAAAAAAACCGTCCATGCCTTCCCTTCTTTATTTTGTTTCTGATAGTAAGAGATAATCCAACTGGTTAGTGCTACACAATAGCCTTATGGCGCTTTACCTCATAGTCTTACCTCTTGCATA
>NW_011218449.1:0-488 GCF_000146605.3 Meleagris gallopavo | reverse complement strand
TTTTTTTTTTTTTTTTTACCTTTATGCTGATGTACAGGGGAGATTGGCTTTAATGCAAAATGTCAAGGTTTTTTCCTAGAGAGCTGACAGTAAGTATAGGTGTTCTGTATGTGCACGGGCTATCGGGATTAGGCATTCTTACTCAGAAACATTGGCTGAGACAGACCGACACTCCTCCTGCCACAGAGGCAGGCAGGCACTCTCTGATGCCAAGCCTTGAAGTATTTGGCATGTTTTCTGCTGCCCTAGTTTTGTGCAGTTGTTCCTGAAGTTTTACAAGTACATGAGAATTTTAGTTCTGTTTAAAAATTAAAACAAATTAAAAAAAATAATAATCAAGCCCTCCTTCTTAGAAGGCACCGGTATGAGAATATGACTCAGGTGCTTAAACCCAGAAGGCAAGTGAAATAACCCCGGTGCATTTCGGAGTGGTTTTATGTCAACTCTGTGGCTTTGGGGAGAGTTTCTGACTTCTTGCTTGGGTTTTG
>NW_011218448.1:0-491 GCF_000146605.3 Meleagris gallopavo | reverse complement strand
CAATACTAGAGTTGTGATATCTTGTTTACTATTTTATCTGGTATTTAATAGGTCAGGTTAAAGGAACAATACATAACTTTTAATGTTAAAGGGCATCTATTTTTGCTTTTTTTTTATTTTAATGCATTGTGAAAAGAAGGCTTTCCTTTTTCCAAATTTGATAGGAACTTGGTGTAGATAAGAACTATGCTAGGAATATCTAGTGTATCTCTTCTTTTTGGGGCTCAGTCAACAGGTCATGAGAAAGGGGCCATAAGAAGTAAGAAGCATCTAGTGACCAAAGTACCATTTTTCACAGCTGTAAACTGTGGTGGATGGTGGTTGGTGTGGGTTTGGTTTCTGCAACTCACAGGAGGAAGGATAGAGTAGCAAGAGACCTCAGTATAATGCTGAGGTTCCAAATTAGCATAACACCTTGATTTTTTAATTTTTTTATTTTTTATTTGAAACAGTTGTATCCTGCCTTCATAGTTTCTGTGGCCCTAATCTCC
>NW_011218447.1:0-422 GCF_000146605.3 Meleagris gallopavo | reverse complement strand
CTTTTCTTTATTCGGTTTTTCTCTCTTATTTTCTTTTTTCATTATATTTATTTTTTTCTTATTCTCTTTTTTCTCCCTTTTCGTTCTTCTTTTTTCTTTTCTTTCTTTTTTTTTCTCTATTTTCTCTTCTTTATTTTTTATTTTAATTTAATTTGTTTATTCTTTTTTTCCCAGTCCAGTGAAGTTACTTTATATCCACCTATTGACCTCCTTTATTCCTTTCATCATCTTGACATCTGGGCCTCTACCTGATCCTTCTCTTCCCACATTACCCTATAGCCTTCCTGTAGCCCCATATTACCCTATATTTCCCTGTAGCATATGCAAGCACCCGATAGCCCCCCTACAGCCTTTTGTAACCTTATATCTCCCTATATCCCCCCATACCCTTCCACAGAACCCTATTGTGCCTGTTTCTCCAT
>NW_011218446.1:0-373 GCF_000146605.3 Meleagris gallopavo | reverse complement strand
GCTACATTTAACCATTCACCAACTAATAAAATGTTTTAAACTGCCTACACGACATAGGTTCTTGCATCCTCTCCACAAACTGGAGACATTCTAGTACTTTTGAATTGCAATCACCACTTAACTGATGCATACAAATATACTCCAACTGATATATACTACAAAACCACATGCTCCTTCAGGTTTAGCCAGAGTGCAGTTATTCCCATACCTCCCAAAATGTTGATCAAAAGGAGAAAAAAATAATATATGCTACAGCTGTGATATTGGTTCACACTATCTAAGCAAACACTTCTAGCATTTGAACTCACTAATCTGGAGTGAGGGTAGTTGAATGCATCAGGAAAAACAAAACAAAATGAAACAAAACAAAAAA
>NW_011218445.1:0-304 GCF_000146605.3 Meleagris gallopavo | reverse complement strand
GTTGTCCTTTGTGATGTTATTAAAGCTTGTTTAAGTGGAAAAATAGAATGTTGGTCACTAACATACGTTTGCTATATTCTAAAGAAACCACACCCTATTTTGGGTTCCTCCTCTTCAGAATTAATATTCTAAAATGCAAGACTGGTTTTCACTGAAAAATGAAGGCAGTTAAATTCTTGAGATACAGTTAAACACTTTTTTTTCTTTTTTTTCTTTTTGTGATGTTTCCATGGAAAAGCAAGATTCTGAACATGTTAAAAAAGAAGACAAGACTCTTGGAAGCAAACTACATGGAAGAAAGATA
>NW_011218444.1:0-417 GCF_000146605.3 Meleagris gallopavo | reverse complement strand
TTATTATTATAGAGATATTGTACCTGTGCACATGAGCAGAATTATGATGCGTTTGATTCTGAAGGTGCATGCATTCCCACCATCGCTGTGTGCCCCCTGCTCACTGCTTCTGTATTTCTACTGCAGCCATCTGACAGTGGGACTGCAGAGATTGTCAGTGTTTCATAGCTCTCAGCCTGTAATGAAGTTACAGTAGACATCTGGAAGGATTGGGTTTGAAAGGACCCAAAGGGCTTGCAAACCTATTTTTGCTGTTTTTCTTTACTTAAAGCGTTGGTGGATATAACGTGTGCCTGTGCTACATAAATACCTATGATCAGTTAGTAGGAGTGCAGAATCTCTTGTAGAGAGGAAGGAAGCATTGATGAAAAGGCAAAATCATAGTGAACATGCCATAAACATCTGTTATGCTGTCTG
>NW_011218443.1:0-478 GCF_000146605.3 Meleagris gallopavo | reverse complement strand
GCTTAACAGGGTGTGCAGACATTCATCCAAAACTGGTGAGAGTAAAGCAAGTAAGTTATGGACTAATCTAACAAGATAACTATTTAAAAAAAAAAAAAAAAGTTTTCCAAACGGAACAGATAAAATACCTATATATTAATAAAAGTAAACAAAAAAGACTGTAAAACATTATGTAAGAGATCACAGGTAAAGTGTTAGCAGCCTTAATGAACCATGTTTTAGAAATAAATATGCAAGGAATAAAATGGCATGCAGATTTCATTTGTGGTCAGTAAATTCAGAATTTATGCACCTCGCTTACTTCTTGGTCCCTGAACATCTGGATGGTGAGGATGGAACAAGGCCCTTGAAAACAATATCCTCTCTCATAGAGGAACACAGCCAAATTAAACATCAGTAATTAGTGGTGTGTTCCAATCTGTACACAGGCAGCTGTATGACTGGTGATGTGTAAATATTACAGAAAGGGACATGAGTA
>NW_011218442.1:0-505 GCF_000146605.3 Meleagris gallopavo | reverse complement strand
TTCAAAAAAAATCCATACCTTTAGATAGCAGTTAAGGTGTGGATGTGAAGAACTGAACTGTGACAGTGGTATGTAATGCCACTGTAAGACTTTAATGTTTTTGTGTCATTTTGAGTTTAAAAATATTATTATATTTTTTTTTATCTCTTAGAACTAAAATTTTATTTATTTTTCTTTTGGGGGGTTTCCTATATATTCTTTCCTTCGTATTGATCTTAATTTTACCTCAAATTTTTTATCTTGTAACATAGGTGTGGCTGCTACTAAAGATCATGATATAGGAACTACAAATCTCCATATAGAAGTTTCGGATGTAGTGAACATCCTTGTTTATGTTGGCATAGCAAAGGAAATGGAGTGCTTTCCAAGTCAGGTAAAGGCAGCTCATTGTAAGAGGTGTGAATAGGTTGAGTGATAAGTTGCTTTTTAAATTGACACTGCTTTTTTGAAGTGCCTGAAGCGCTTGCCTAAATATGGGAGATTCTTTGTCTCATGGAAGATTTGT
>NW_011218441.1:0-373 GCF_000146605.3 Meleagris gallopavo | reverse complement strand
AACACCTGTAAGCAGATAATCTGACTTGCCCCCTGGTCCTCTGACGTGGAGGGCCACTGTGTCTCTGAGGCAGAGGAGTGGATGTGTAGGTACTGCAGCAACAGCTGGTGCTGATTTCAAGCTAGCCAAGTGTTCGTATTTCTTATCATAGATAATCCACCTCATCCCTGAGCTTGTTTTCAGCAATTCTCAATTCTCTTCCTTTGATCCTGAAAGGGTTCAGTTCATCTGACACAGGATGCAGGAGGTAAATAAGGAGCACTCCAGTAGGGATTACTGGCAGACTGTGAGAGTCACATGAACTGCATTTGCTGATCATATCTTAAAATTGTTGGTAAATTATCAAGGTGCCTACTTTATATTAAAATGTGAA
>NW_011218440.1:0-489 GCF_000146605.3 Meleagris gallopavo | reverse complement strand
TTCCTTTCTATGCTTTCACTTCAGTTACAAATTATTTAACACCAGCATGCACTTTTGGATTAGGCAAGGGACCTGAGACAATTATATGTTGCGTAAATATTCAAATGTATTTTTTAATCTATTCATTTTATGGTTAAGTATGGGGTGTCTGAGTTCAGAAGCATCCTTAAGTATTGTCCACATAGGAAAACTTCAGAATTTTTTAAAGATAAGGCAGTAATTCTGGGAAGCATTGACTATGCTACTGGGAAATCGGAAGGCTTAGAAAAAAACATCAGATTTTTGGAGAACATGCAGGTTTAAAGAACACTGAAATGAAAAAAATATAACAATGTATTTATATCTCTATTTATATATTTTTCCTGGGCGTTCAGTGATGTGCCATGGCTATTTGAAATGAGAAGGGAAATTCAAAAGCAATGAACTTTACTACAAATTGGAGACAACAGAAAACCATGTGGTTTGCTCATTGGCAACTAGACCAGCCAA
>NW_011218439.1:0-503 GCF_000146605.3 Meleagris gallopavo | reverse complement strand
CATATGCTTGCACTTTCACATGATGCAGAATTTGTCCTTGGAGTAGAGGAGGTGTTTGCTGTATATCCCATGAATCACTTTGTTGCTTTCTTTGTAACAAGTTAAAATAATGAGTCAACTAATTGAGCTTGGAAAACAGTTCAATCCTACTACAGAACAGTAGGGCATCTTTTTTTTTTTTTTACTTGTCAATAATGCTGCTTCGTGTACTATTCACAGATGTTAAAAAACACATTTGTAAGCTGTCTGATCTAGAAATGTGTGGACCCACAGCAGATGAGTATTATTTTGCAGCCTCCACCCCTGTGACTTCCAGTTTGCTTCATCTCAGTCTTGTTTTATTACCATCTTTACAAGCCTTCAGAATTTGCTGAAACGATTTTCCTTATGCAGCTAACCTGTAGCAAAGATCCACACTAGGAGCATGTACCAGTACAACAACGCATCCGTTTCTATGAGACAGCGTCTTCAGAGAGAGCAGCAACCCTCTTCCTTTGTCTGAC
>NW_011218438.1:0-489 GCF_000146605.3 Meleagris gallopavo | reverse complement strand
AACACCCTGTTGTCCTTAGCATACATAAAGAAATAAATGTAGGACAACCATAAATAGGAAGTGCACATATTAAAATTAACATCCTTACATAACATAGATCTAATTTTGCCAACTGCTTGAAAATAGACAGATGCAGAAAAACTAATGAGAGCCATTGGAAAGCTCTGAACATGCAGAAACGCATTTACTAAAATAAGGAGGATTCTGACAGAACAATCTACTATGTACGAAATTACCTTCTGACAAGATAGTCAGCAGTTTAGAAAAGTTGATCTGAAGCTGTTTTTTGTGGTGGTGTTTTGCCACTTTGTTTTTAATATCTCAACACAGTAATTTTTAAAAGGAGGAAGAAGTTCTCAAAGCATGGGGATCTGCACACACCAAAGATGAAAGCACGCACGTAAGCTTTAAAGCCTGGTTCCATATCAATTGTGGCTGCTAGAAGGGATTAGAAAGGAGTAAGAATGCTCCTACTGTTAATGTGTTACA
>NW_011218437.1:0-400 GCF_000146605.3 Meleagris gallopavo | reverse complement strand
ACTTACTCTTTTGGTCTCAAAACAAAAATTAGCACAAAGAATCATAATATATTCCTTAAAGTCATGTTTATTTCTTGTATGGACTAATTGCAAGTTTGATCTGCATCATGAGGGAGTTGTAAAGGAAAATGGTCCTTTTTCTTTCTTTTGGATAGCAAGTGTCACTATTCTCAGATGAAAATGAGTTTCTCAAGAGAGTTAATTATCAAAATCATCTGTAATGTATTAGCCCTTGATTCACTCATGCAGCACAATTGTTAGGGAGAAGTATCAGCTGATGTTAATGAATAGTTTTATTGTTTGATGCCATTCTGAAGTACAGAGGTGTTTGTTTGTTTTTATTTTTATTTTCATTTTTATATAGCAACAAAGCACAATACTGCTTTATCTGCAATTAAAA
>NW_011218436.1:0-407 GCF_000146605.3 Meleagris gallopavo | reverse complement strand
CTTTGCATCTTCTTCCCACAGAGCTCTTATCATTAACATACGTTTCAGTTCAGACTTGCAACCTGTGGAAACAAAGCAAACCCACAGCTTTCTTCCATGAGACTGCGCCAGCACAGCGGAACCTCGGGGTCCAAAACCTGAACTGTCTATAGGGTAAGACAGGAACATTTAAATGAAAACAAAAACAAAAAAAAACAGCCATAAGGGAAATTAAAAAGGGAGATAGAAGAGGACAAAGAAGAAAAAATGTGGTGTAATCCATGTGTATTTACATTTTATGTTTAAAGAGACTTTAACAGGAACTTGTCAATTTTTCTGTAACCAGGATTAGAACAGAACAAACTCAAACGCTTTTATTCTTCTAAAAAGCCCTCTGAGTTGAATTTCTTTCCCCACCAAATGGCCAA
>NW_011218435.1:0-497 GCF_000146605.3 Meleagris gallopavo | reverse complement strand
CTTTGTCTGAGCTAATGAAGACTAGTCCTTATGAAGACTGGTAAGCTGCTGGGCTGAAGGGGCTGGTATGCTTTTACTGGGACCATTCACAAGTATTTCAGCATCTGATAACCACAACTAATTTTACAAGAAAAAGGGTTAACTAATAGAAAAACAACTAAGTAAAGTAAAAAAAAAAATAAAAAAAATAAATAAAAAAAAGCAGCATATTAGAAAAGAATTAAAAATAATCTCCATGCTCTCCTGTAAATCTAACCTTTTGCAGAAATTCTCGGATCTTGTCGGCATCTTTGCCAGCATAAATATGCCATAAAGCACCAGGTAATTCACTTGAATCTTTCAAGCGCTTCCTTAAGAGGTCATCCAAATCTTCTTCTTCAAATTTCTTCAGTACTCCTAAGGTTTGACAAAAATTTTTTTGAGGAGTGAAACAGTGGCAGAACTGAAACAAAACATCTTTTCCAACTTCTCATGTGAGACCACGCAGATGAAAGTTT
>NW_011218434.1:0-440 GCF_000146605.3 Meleagris gallopavo | reverse complement strand
TTAGCTCTTGATATTATAGCAATTCCTTTTTTATAAGAAGCCACGTAGGCTCAGAATTTCAGCATGTGGTACTTCAGGCAAATGTTCAAAAACCATCTTCAGTGGGAAAGAAGTTAAAATAATGTCTTACCAAGGCTAGCTCTGCCACGTGTTAGCAAGTCCTAGTTTCCTAGTAGACACCAGCATTTTCACAGCTGATCCTTTGAGAGATTTTTGCCTTCTAAGAATCTTTAGTTGTATAGACTGAAATTGAGCTTTAGCCCAGGACTTCCAAGAGTGACACAGTTTTGATACTGTAGAAAAACAGGAGGCAAAAGACTTGAAGTTGCTAGCTGAGCAGCTTCCTCTCTGCAAGACATGCTTCCTGTGTGATGATGATTATTATATTTTAATCCATGTTTGTCCTGGATGCTGACAGTGTGTAAAGTAAAGAGGGAAAA
>NW_011218433.1:0-464 GCF_000146605.3 Meleagris gallopavo | reverse complement strand
CTGACTACAAAGGATAAAAATCCCTCTCTCTAAGTGCGTTACTTCGCTATTATTAGAACTAATGAAATAGCTTGTAAACAGAACTGCTTGCAAGATACAGTAGGTTGGGTTTGTTTTTGTTCTGTTTTTTTTCCCTCCTTACTTTACACACTGTCAGCATCCAGGACAAACATGGATTAAAAAATAATAATCATCATCACACAGGAAGCATGTCTTGCAGAGAGGAAGCTGCTCAGCTAGCAACTTCAAGTCTTTTGCCTCCTGTTTTTCTACAGTATCAAAACTGTGTCACTCTTGGAAGTCCTGGGCTAAAGCTCAATTTCAGTCTATACAACTAAAGATTCTTAGAAGGCAAAAATCTCTCAAAGGATCAGCTGTGAAAATGCTGGTGTCTACTAGGAAACTAGGACTTGCTAACACGTGGCAGAGCTAGCCTCGGTAAGACATTATTTAACTTCTTTCCC
>NW_011218432.1:0-480 GCF_000146605.3 Meleagris gallopavo | reverse complement strand
TTGGCATGGCAGAGGGCACGATGCCAGCACTGTCAGCTTTCCCCAAGTGGAAGCTGTGTGGGGTTATGGGGTTTGCTGACTGCCGGCTTTCACCGGGGTGCCGGGCGGTGTGGAACCAGCACAGGGTCTTGTAGGTGGTCCTGGAAATCACTCCTCTGCCCAGAGATGCTGCATCAAAGTGGGAAAAGACCTCAGTGCTCCATTTAGTATTGTGACTTTCTTGATGCCACTCATCCCAATCCAATGTTGTTGTCCAAAGGAGAGAAAGTGCGCACAGTGATCAGAAGTAGGTCATCGTGGCTGGGAAGGGCAGGGTGTAAGGAGCTGCCTTCTCAGGGTGGCTGCTGCACGTCCTGTCCCTGCTGCTGTCCCAGCTCCTCCCAGCCCATTGCTTCAGGCCACTCGGTGCCATATGCTGCTCTTCGGCTGTGAGAAGTTCGGGGGCTGCTTCCCACGTGTGCCAATTTGGGCACTGCTCCT
>NW_011218431.1:0-486 GCF_000146605.3 Meleagris gallopavo | reverse complement strand
AATAATTGGCCGGCCAGGAAGCACAACCAGCAAAAAGGTTTTGATAAAATATTGTAATCAGTGGTGGAACGGTATAGGGAATTATAATTGGTGCAGTTTGTGATGTCTTGGTGGTTGCAGACTTGGTCATGGTTTGCTGTTGTAAGAAAGCATGCATATTATTTTAGGTGCGCGTTCTGAATAGTGTGTGTCAGGTGGCAAGACGAGAAGCAGAACCGTGGAATTAAAGAAGGAAGAAAAAACAAGTCCCCAGGGCTGTATACTGTCTTATTGGAGGAATTGGTCTTATTATTCCTCCCGCTGGAGGAAACGTAAAGCAGACAACTTTGCAATAAATACCATAATCAGTGGTGGAAATTACAGAAGTTGGAATTTGAGGAAAATGATCAGCAAATGAATCACTTAATTATAATAGCGTCTTGTAATTAATGTTGTTTTGTAAATGGGAACTGCAAATAATTTACATGGGCTGTAATGCCAGCAAGG
>NW_011218430.1:0-347 GCF_000146605.3 Meleagris gallopavo | reverse complement strand
CCTTAAATGAACCACTTCACTTTTCATAACTGTCAGTGAAAGAGCTGTTTAGGCATTCTAAGGCAAGAATAGGAGACAAAGAAACCTATTCATACTTGCCAAGATATTAGACCTGTATCTCGGGGTTGGCCTGAATGTGTGAATGTGTCCAGGTGGTAGCGGCAACTGCCTTATTGGTAGAAGAGAGTGTGTGTGTACACTCTGGAGGCGTAAGGAGCAAGTTGTTGATAGTATGTGTCCCCCCCATGAAGAGATTGCTTCACGTTTTGAGGCATTGTTAACAAAAAAAAAAAAGGAACGAGGGCAGAAATCCACTCCTCAATCTCTTAAGCCACAGTGCCAAACTC
>NW_011218429.1:0-415 GCF_000146605.3 Meleagris gallopavo | reverse complement strand
TTTTTTAGCCCTTCCTCCATCCTTGTGTCCCTCTGAGATGGTTCACATCCTTGTTCTCACGGTTAGGAGTGAGTGCAGCGGCTGCAGCCTTTGCCTTTAGGGCTGAGACCATGCTCTGTTCCTCACATTTGGGCACTACCCAAAACCTACTGGATGGAGGGGGAAACCTTTCAGGAAAGTACTTTCCTTATGTAATTGACCAGCACTGCATTGCTGAAGGTGCATGCTGATTTAATTCTTTGAAGCATGTTAGTACCAATTTATGATTCAGAGTAGGTTGAAGTTTCCACTTAATTCGTTCAGAATTAATAAAATTGAGCTTTCTTTTTTTTTGTAACCTTGTACAAGGTAAAAGTTCTTTTTTTTTTTTTCTTTTAATTTCTATTTTAAAGTGAAGATACCTCTTACAAATTTT
>NW_011218428.1:0-453 GCF_000146605.3 Meleagris gallopavo | reverse complement strand
AGGCTAATAAAAATAAATAAATACTGGGTCACAGAGAAAGTGCTTCTGTATTCTGTCAGCTTGAGAACAAAACTAGGGTGTCGACTCCGTTATGAGTGTTACTGTACTCCTTCCTTCCCTTATCAGTCTTTGGTCTAGGTTTAATTAAAAGTCAAAAAATTTCAAAAATTAGTGAAAATTTTCTTCTATTCTTACTTCCTAAGGATTATAATGTGAAATTTCAAGTTGGAAAGAATAAAGAACAACATTAAAAAAAATATAAGCCTATGAAAACTACGTAGATAAACATACTATTTATGACATGTACCAAAGCTTCTGGCAATCAAAGCTTCTTCTGCGTGGAAGAAATGGTTGTGGGTTGATGCTTGACTAAATATAAGCCACCAGTGTTCCCAGGGAGCCAATGGCATCCTGGCTTGTATCAGAAACAGCGCTGCCAGCAGGAGTAGGGAA
>NW_011218427.1:0-351 GCF_000146605.3 Meleagris gallopavo | reverse complement strand
TTTGGTTGATATGCCAAGTATTGTCCAAGGCAATGAAAAAGATTTTCAGAAATCTGCTTTTACTTCCATATTTTTAAGTCTTTTTTTAAGCTCCAAATATATGCTCAATTTTCATTTGAAGCCACTGTAATGGGCTTCTATGCTAGTGCATCGGTCAGTTGAAATTTACACCTAGCCTCTTCTCCTACGTGCACATTACAAATGTATGTAGGACTGGCTTTGTAAGTACAGCTACTGTGCTAAGGGGCCATGACTTCTGTTAGGAACCATTGATTTGCCAGTTACTCCCTTAACCATTTTCTTTTTTTTTTTCCTAAAGCTTTTTGTGCTCAAAATTTCCAACCCATTGAT
>NW_011218426.1:0-487 GCF_000146605.3 Meleagris gallopavo | reverse complement strand
TTACATGTGAACTGCACTTTCCAGATTTGATATATCTTGCAAAATGGAGTATAGAATCATAGAATCATAGAATCACAAGGTTGGAAAGTCCAACTGTCCTCCCATTACCACTGCTACCACAAGCTACTAAACCATACCTCGCAGCTCCTCATCCAGACACCTCTTGAACACTGCCAGGGACGGCGACTCCACCACCTCCCTGGGCAGGCCATTCCAGTGTCTGACCACTCTTTGAGGGTAAAGAACATTAATCATGAAAACAAATGTCCTTGGCTTTGCAGGCATCTCTAATGCTTTAAATGTGAGCAGAGATGTGTTTTTAAACAGTTTCTCAAGTAGTGCTGGACAGCACTGCAAGTGCTAGTCTGTTGTCAGAGGCCTGTCTGAAATACAGGAGTTGTCAGAAGGGTCTTCTGAAGTTATTCCCAGTGAGTGGGGGCAGCAAGTACACCAGGATGGAGAGTGACGATCATTGTGTGTATTCTAT
>NW_011218425.1:0-487 GCF_000146605.3 Meleagris gallopavo | reverse complement strand
AATATATTGCTTCTTTTACACTAATTCATGTCTTTGTTCTCCCTTATTTAGAAGATGTGGATGAGATCTTGCTGCTCACCTACTTTTTTTCTTCTTTTTACACATTATTTTCATTAGGTTTTCATCTTTTTTTCCAAACATTTCACACATTTTTCATAATTCCATTTGATTTTTCATGAATTCATCCCTTTTTTACATAAATTTGTTGCATTCTCTTCAGAAATTTTGCAAGAAGTTATCATTTTTTCATGTTATTCTTCTATTTTACAAATCCATGGTGCTCTATCTAAGGAATTTTCACGGATACATCTTGGTTTTAGTTGGTTTTGGTTTTTTTTTGACTGAATCCAGTGCGTTTTTTTCTTCCACAATTTCTTCATGAGTTTTTCCTTTTTCCCCACAATTTTATCATGAATTAACCTTTTTTTTTAACATTCATCATCAACTTTTCTCATCCTTCTTTTTTTCAACTAATTCTTCCCTTTTT
>NW_011218424.1:0-507 GCF_000146605.3 Meleagris gallopavo | reverse complement strand
AAGAAGGGGACAGACTCTTCAGCAGAGTTGGTTGTACTAAGACAATGGGAAATGGCTTCAAATTAAAGAGGGGAGATTTAGATTGGGTATAGGGAAGAAGTTTTTATGCTGAGGGCAGTGAGGCACTGCACAGGGTGCCCAAAGAGGTGGTGATGGAGCTGTGGGTGTCCCTGTGCACTGGAGGCAGTGAGACCAGATTCTCTCTGGGGGTCCCTTCCAACTCAAATGGCTCTACAACTCTGCACACAACAGGTGTCTCTGGGCTCAGATGGAAAGAATGGTGAGTTTTCAGCAAGAAGGATGGGAACTGTCATCCAAAATCCAGGAAGAAAGGTCTCTAACCCCACTGTGGTGTTAGAAAGCAGCATTCCTTTATTCCTCACAATACGTACCAGGTGACTTGACAATAAAGCGTGCACTCTCAGAGTTTAAATTCTACATTTAAACAATTAAGACATACATATGCAATACACTAGCATATTCATTTTTCCCCAAGATCTCATTAAC
>NW_011218423.1:0-534 GCF_000146605.3 Meleagris gallopavo | reverse complement strand
ATTCTGGATAAAGTTGTCCTAAGTCTGGTTTAAGTAATCCACAAAGCAATTCAGCAAGCCTTGCTGCCTTTGCAGCATTAATGTTCTCTTAATGTTGCATTCTGATGATAAACCTATTTAAATAAATAAGCCCACAACACTGAGCATACATTTTGATCAGACGAATGCTGATCTCTCATGCATTAATATGAATGAGCAGGATTAGCATGAGGAAATTTGCAATTTCTGAAAGTGCTGGAAGTCTGAGCCGGAATAACAGTGTTAACATTTTGCCTTGGCAAAACCCTTAAAAACCTTAAAGGTTTGTTTTGTTTGTTTTTCCCCCAAGTTATAACCAAGCATATAAATTCAGAGAAAGGCTGGGAGCATGGAATATATTTAAGAAGTTGAAACTTTAATGATATAAGTTGGAGATAAGAGAGTTAGCAGGTGTTTTTATTCTGAATTTCCTGCATGGTTGGTTTGTGTGTTTTACTGTTTATTTGCTTTTCTTTGTTTGGTGTTTGTATATTAAGTGTGGAGAGTGGTGAGGGC
>NW_011218422.1:0-316 GCF_000146605.3 Meleagris gallopavo | reverse complement strand
GCTACTTCTGTTGGTTTCCTGCACTGTAATTATAACATTTTACTATCTACAATGTGAGTACATATTCTTTAAAATACAGCTTCTAGCAGAGATATAACTATTTAAAAAAAAAAAAAAAAGAACTTGAGATTTTCAGGCAAGTTCTACAGCTGTAATACCTGCGAAAGAACTAACCAAAGCAGAATTCCCAAATAGCTCCCCCTGCTATCTGATGATACTTCTTTCCTTATTTCCCTCCTTTTAACTAACATGTTTTTGCATTTTAAAATAGCCATGTGTTCACTGTATCCTCCTCTCAAAGACGCCTTGTGGGTAG
>NW_011218421.1:0-491 GCF_000146605.3 Meleagris gallopavo | reverse complement strand
AAAGCCAGAAAGCCAGAGACATACCAACAGCAAATCCCAAGGCCCTGCAGCAGTGTACAGAGGAAAGCCATACAAAAGCATTCAGCATGAGCACAGGACTTGTGCCTGGCCTGAGCACAGAGGCACCAGCACAAGGTGGTAGCACCAACTGTGGTGGCACCCCACCAAAAATTAGCAGCCACCAGCTTGGTCTTTTGAAAGCCAGTTATTTTGACAGCTTACCCACTCTCTCCACTCCAACAGATCGCGGCCACAGGGATCTGTCACACAGATGAACATGTTCTAGAAGGTAACTTTGCTGGTGTGGAATTCCCAGTCATCCTAGGCCATGAAGGAGCTGGGATTGTGGAGAGCATTGGAGAAGGAGTGACCTCTGTGAAACCAGGTAACCAACACATGCAGCCAGAACTCAGCTCTCAAAGGCTGCCCAGAGATCAGAAACTCCCTCTGGCTGCACACCAATTGTGCTACGCTCTCACACACACTTTCCT
>NW_011218420.1:0-486 GCF_000146605.3 Meleagris gallopavo | reverse complement strand
CCTTAGTGCTTGGTGGTCTTCAGACCTTCTCACTTGATGAAGAACAGAGTCTGAATATCTTGATATTAGTTCTTACTCTTTAATAAAGGGAGAATTCTAAATTATTTTATAAAACTGATACAGATGAGAATTACACAGCTCCATTTATAGCGTATAAATTACAGTTCAGGCAGTTAAATAAGTGAGATGATATTTATCCTTGGGTATCTGACACCTGTCAACAAAGAGCTTTATTTTGAGAGTTTAGAGAGACACTCTCACCTCTGTGCCTGTTTTATGCTTGAGGACTTTTCTCTATCAATGTTTTTTGGACTTTAGCATCCAGACTGGAATTTACTAGAAAAGAGTGAAATGTAGGGAATTTAGCTTTTAAAAATTGACTTGTTTTTTCTCTTGGGTTGTTCATGTTATCAGATATTCTTGTGATGAAGTGTGATGTGAGAAAATGGCCATTCATTGTTTGTATAGTTAGCAGAGCAGAGAAAA
>NW_011218419.1:0-452 GCF_000146605.3 Meleagris gallopavo | reverse complement strand
AAGATAATAGTCTTGACTTGCCAAGAACCGTTGCCTGCTTTTCTGCTGCGTAATATTAAACTTGTAAAACAACTGTAGGCAAGGAACGTGTGCTGTTGTACATTTGGGGATGAATAATGAGAGACTATGGTCTGTGAAAGGAACGAATTTCCTTTGGGCAGCTGGAAAAGGTGAAGAACATACTAGATGAGGCTAAGAAAATAAATGTTGAAGCTTGCTTTTACTCTTCTGTAAATTGTCATTGCAGGTGATGCCACACAGTGGCTAGTGACTCAGTCTTAAGAGTATGGCATTGATCCTAAAATTGTTTATGTAATGGAGAACAGAAGATATGGGATTTTCCAGCGTCAATGCAGTAATTTTGTTGTCCAGCTACTATGGAAAATCTTACTTGAGGGTTCTGTATGTTTTGGAGAAAAAAGCAATATGTATTAAGAGGTGCGCAACTAGTT
>NW_011218418.1:0-358 GCF_000146605.3 Meleagris gallopavo | reverse complement strand
CCTTTGAGAAAAATGTGGCCAGGTGATGTATTTTTAGGTGTTAATAAGGCATGTTGTAAACTTGTCTTAATAATGCTGGTTACTCATTATTTTCTTTTATTATTAATCATATAAGTTCACAAGTAAAAATTAAAGTCCCAATTAAAACTTCAGTGCATATTGCAGCCTAGCACACAGATCACATCAAACCTCTGAACCCAAACAAGCACCAAAGTCAGTGAAGGAGCTTCAATGGGTGTCATTAATATCTAGAAATCAGTCCTTATTTTAATATCAAATATTCACAAAATTAACTTACATCGTACAGAAATATAAAGCCAGCAATGGAGGATGCAAAATAGAATGAAAATCTCCAGCT
>NW_011218417.1:0-377 GCF_000146605.3 Meleagris gallopavo | reverse complement strand
TAACCAAACAGCCCTCAGCAGCTGCCTGCAGGCCTGGGAATTGGGATATCCTGAGGGAGATGGAGTTTGTTATCGCTGGCACCACGTTTATCTTCCTAAGATGCTCCTCGAGACAAGGTTATCTCCATCTTAAAGGTAGGGCATAAAGAGGCTGTTGGCTCTTAGTCTCCATGTGCTCTGTGTATCCTGCTGTGCTCCACTGGGATCGCAGAATTGCACTTAAATGCCCCTCTTCTTTCACTTGGCTACGTGCAGGGGATTTGAGCTGACTGAACATGACTGTAATGGTGATCCTGAAGTGTCCCAAAAATGCCTGATGTTGGGAAGGGAATGCAAACCAGGGATTTCAGACCCTGGCTCTTTGTAAGAGGAGATGT
>NW_011218416.1:0-505 GCF_000146605.3 Meleagris gallopavo | reverse complement strand
ACATTTAGAGAATCCTACAGGAGGTTAACAGTTCTCTTAGCAAATGACATTGTTTCTTTTTTTTTTTTAATACTAGGAAACACAGCAATGACAACTATACAATTCCCACAGATTTTTCGAACGACAGGTTTGTGATGCAGAGGCACAAGGACAGCAATTCAGCAACTCTTTGCAGCAACAAAATTCCAAATACATCAAACAGGTCAGCAGAACGTTACAGTCTGTAGAAATACTGCACAGGCTTCAATGCATACAACTGCAAGCAAGCTCCTTCAAATTTAGTACTTGAGGGCTCCTCTTTGGGCTAATCTAGCGACATACGCAATGAACTCCTACTGTAAATCTGTACTCCAGTATTTGAGTCCGCTGTAGAATCCAGCCCATGCCAACAGACAAGCTAGAAATGTTTGGTTCAACATCATATTCAGCAGCAGCTGAGGTTACTCCTGTTTCAGGTTAGGTAAATTTCCAAATAACAGAAAGCAGAAGAGCCACAGAAGCATAA
>NW_011218415.1:0-499 GCF_000146605.3 Meleagris gallopavo | reverse complement strand
AAAAGTCTCCATGTACCCCAGATCTAACACCAAAAGATCTTGAAAGTCCACCAGCAGTCACCGCATCAAGGCAGAAGCTCATCCACAACAATTTCCATTTCTGCACATGTTCAGAAACATTTGGGGCTTAAACAGGTACGTGTTCAGGGTCTCGTACCAGTTTGGTCAGCATACAAAATCCTGCTTAAAGAGGAGCTTCAAGGTGTATTTATTTTTTCCCTATAATCAGTAGCTAAGACTGGAATTTATCTTCTTCCTCTGCACCTTTCTTGTAGTTTCCATGAAGCTGGGTGTCATCCATCTCTCCTCTTCAATCTGGTTAGACCTATTTAGCATTCACTAAGGCAATGAGGAAAGTACTGTATTACCCAGGGTACTCATAGAATGGGATGCAAAGAGGTTGGTACTCTAAACTTTCTGTGGATTAGTGATTAGTATCAATATAAGCTAATCACAAGGCATCTTTCATGTTCAGTTCCTTGACTCTCAACCACTGAAT
>NW_011218414.1:0-467 GCF_000146605.3 Meleagris gallopavo | reverse complement strand
AACTACAGATATTCCCAGTCCCTTGTTAATGGAAGATGCAATGACTGAATTTCACACACTGAGAACATATTCAATTAACATAGACAAAAATACAAAAATTACTTTTAAAAGGTAAAACAGAAATACTTATGACTAGTTAGTTTAAAAAAAAACAACAAAACAAACCACAACATAAAGTCTTCAAAATCTCAATACTTTTTGATTATTGCCTTAAATTTATGGTATTCAATAATCCATCCTACACATAGATTTTAATGTTTATGCAAACATACAATTGATCCACATTACCTACCCAATGTGTAGAAAGTTCATCTGGGGAGGAGAAAGAGGAAAATGGAAGTCAATATTCGTCTCTACTGATAGATTCAGCCAGCTGTGCCATTTGAATTGTATTTTGGATCTAAGTGGGCCATTCCATGGTACTCATGAAACTTCTATGTCTCAGGTCTTTCAGAAGTCTCTTTAAA
>NW_011218413.1:0-421 GCF_000146605.3 Meleagris gallopavo | reverse complement strand
CCAGCAGAAATAAAGAGAAGAATGAGTCTCCTTAACTCTGAATCAGCACATTCTTTGCAATTGTCCTTGTATGCTTTTAAGCTTATTGACTCAGATCAGATTAGGTCACTAATTCTGATTTTAGACTCCTAGTTTGTCCAAATTTCTTGAAAATTATAAGCCTAAATAGTCTACTTATTTTGACTTCTGGTGAACAAAGCTGAATTAAAAAAAGTAACAGAAAGTTAGCTTTGGATGAAAGTATTAATTTTCTTCTTTTATTTTTTTTCTCTTTCAAAAACTAGTTGCTTTGGGTGGAAAGTTTAGTTTCTCCACTGTGATTTTGCTACTTAGAATCAAAATATTCCATGTCACACCAAACCAAAGAAGAGCTGCGCCCTGCAGCCCTCTGCCCCTAGAATCTGTACCACCTGCAAGGGAA
>NW_011218412.1:0-531 GCF_000146605.3 Meleagris gallopavo | reverse complement strand
AGAAACATACTAGGCAGATGAACCAAACTGCATTCAAGTGAAAGTTTCTTTTATGTTACACTTTTTAGTTTGCTTTAGTATCATTGTTAATTTAGCATTCTTCTGCCGTCTCAGAAAACACTACCACAGAGCTAGTTTTTACATTGCATCTTCTCAAAGACACATAAGAATTTCAAATGAAGATAAGGTCCTAACAGTATGAAAGTTGCTTATTTATGTACATGAGCACTGTTCTCCCCCTTCCAGAGGTTTCTTCATCAGAAATTATGTCAACAAGAACTGTTTTATTACCGTTCTCTAATGCAGCAGGAACAGGTGACTCCAATCTGATATCATCTGGGTCATGACGTGTGTGATTGGCAGCCAAACTAGCCCACTGTGATACCCAACGTTTACTTCCAGGGGCAGTAGAACCTTCCTAAGGAAGAAAAACAGTAGAAGAAAAATGACAACTGTTTGATAAAATCATGTTCTCATTCCAAGTTTTCCTGGAATAGAAGTGTCAGACACTATCTACCTGGAGGAAACTGA
>NW_011218411.1:0-507 GCF_000146605.3 Meleagris gallopavo | reverse complement strand
TCTGATGGCTTGCTCTTGTTATCTGGTGCTCTTTGAATGGAAGGCACAGTTCAGTTTCAGCCTGAAGAAGTCAGGTTTTTTCTGACCCTTTTCCTCTTCACATCCTGTAAGAGTCTCTGGTGGTTGCCATTCCTTAATCCTCCTTCTTCCTTTTTTGCTTGTCTTCTGGGATACTTATTTTCGCTTAATGCAGCTCAACAGTATCCACCAAAATTCTTAGATTTAGATACTTAAATCACTTAATATATGCAATATGAATATGAAATAATGTTTTTCGGAGGTGCATTGTTTTTCACTGAGACAAGAAACTTCTGAAAATCAGTGATATTAATTGTAATAAATCACTCCTACTTTCAGGAAAACATGGTTGTGTTTCTGCCTTCTGGGCTTGCAACAAAGAAGGAGATATATGTGAGACAAAAGGAGAAAAGAGGGAGATGAAGTAAAACCTACTTTTTTTTTTTCCCCCACCAGACAAAGAATACCCAAATGTTTAAAGCATAATAA
>NW_011218410.1:0-414 GCF_000146605.3 Meleagris gallopavo | reverse complement strand
CTTTCTGACAAGTGATAAGAGAAGATGTACTGCCTCAAAAGCAGTTGTCCTGAAGCCAGACAGAAGGCAAGTTCAGACTTCAGTTTAAAGGAAAAGTAGTATCTGATGTTGGAGAGAAGAAATGCTAACTGCTTAGTGAACTTTAATAACCTTCCAAAATCTAACAGGCTTGCTGTACTATAACACAAAGATACTTGCGTATAGGCACATGAGAGGAAAACATAAAATACTAGCAAACAAATAAATATTTTGTCAAATAATATAGTAGGAAACGTTGATGAAAAAACAACATTAAAGTACACTGGAGAAAAGATAATTTGAGCTTGTCATTCTAAGTGCATTCTCTTAACTTCCTTGGTACATTAATCCCTTTAGAATGCAAATCCAAATGAATCACTAGGATGAGAAGAGTAA
>NW_011218409.1:0-499 GCF_000146605.3 Meleagris gallopavo | reverse complement strand
ACAGAGAACTCTTCACCTCAGCCAGCAGCTTGAGAGCTGGACATATCACTAATCGCTACGAAGATTTCCACTATTGCTTTTTAAAATTGAGAAGTATTATGTATTCAGGGGATTGGAACTAGGTAATCTTTGATGTCCCTTCCAACACAAGTAGTTCTATGATTCTATGATTATATGTACAGTACTATTTTCTCATAAAACTACCTTATCCTCTTTTTCATTTACCAGCAAAACACTTAGCTTTCAGACTTTACAGGAGTGAATTCCTCATGTGTTTATTTTTGCAAGAAAAAATTCACATGGATTAAATATTTCTACTAAGTATATTAAAATTGATTTTGTTGAGTAGTGGTTTGTTGCACTATGGCACAGGATAAAATAATACTGTCTGTTCAGATTTAAAAATTTAATGATTTTTTTAATTATATAACTCTTCCATTTAGCAAACTACATGATACTACTTTTGCAGACTTCATGTAGAACACAGCGCACATCTATT
>NW_011218408.1:0-371 GCF_000146605.3 Meleagris gallopavo | reverse complement strand
CTTTAGCCATCTAATTTAAACATTTATTCTCTCTATGACCTTGCAACGGGCAAATAGAGAGAAACAGTCGTGGGTTTTTTGTTTTTTTTTTTGTGTGGTTTTTTTTTTTGTTTGTTTGTTGTTTTTTTTGTTGTTTTTTTTTTTCCCCAGAGGTGACTCAGACCATGTAAATCAAAGCTCTCTGGAGAATCTGACAATAGGAAGTTTGGCTAATAGGCTGATCATATCCGCTTCTAAAGACTGGGTGACGTGAACACTTCCTTAAATCTTTTCAGATTGATTCAGCTGCTCATTATGAGCCTATTGTGCATGAACAATTTAAAGTGTAAAACTTGCTTTGGTTTGAAACATTTCCCATTCCTCCTTTCTGT
>NW_011218407.1:0-499 GCF_000146605.3 Meleagris gallopavo | reverse complement strand
AAATGTAGCAGAATTCAATCCAAAGCAGCAGCTTCATAATCCATAAGGTTTTTTATTTGCATTTATTTGCATCAGCCACAAAAATCCTGCTCCAAAGTAGTGGAATTCACAGCAGTCTGAATCACAACAAAGGCATTAATCCACAAAAGTACAAGTGAGATCCTACATTCATTTGCACCTTGTGCAGTTCCAATGCGGTCAATGGGAACCCAGAAGATATATAAGGTTCTTGGAAATTTTTATTTTAAACCACAGCATTGCTAAAGACTGCCACAGAGTACTTGAATATGTAAGAGCTTTCTTCCGCATAGAAACAGAATGATACATTTTAAACTGAAGCAGGGCATAAAAGCGTCAACTGGAGACTGGAAAGAGTAATAGGAAGTTAGCAGAACAAAATAAATCTCTCTTAATCCATTTTTCAAATCAAAATGGCCGACAGCTTTTATAAAGCAAGTAAAGACTGAAGCCATTTCATCCAGTTCTGCTTATACTGAAA
>NW_011218406.1:0-527 GCF_000146605.3 Meleagris gallopavo | reverse complement strand
AATAGCTTCTGAGAAACTTCACTTGAATGCAAAACATGGCAGATACAGACAGCATGTTGTTTTCCCGTGCTGTCCAATTTCATTTCCAGCTTTATGCTATGTGCAGTCCTTGCTGAAGGCACTCTATGTGTGACTGTGAGACGCAAGCATTTACAGGCAATACACATCTGCTCCTGCGCTGAGAGAGTCCCACAAAGGCAGATGACATCATGTTGAGTGACTCCTTAGGGGCTCCTTGTGGTCGTTCTGGCAAGAAGTGGCTCAGCTCCTGAGTGTGACCTTATCACACCTCACACTGCTCTCAGGAAAATTCTGCTGGCTCTTTTGACTTCTCCTGTTTTTGCCCCGTGGATGAGAGTATGGGAGCAGAAGTAGTTCATGATCCTTTCCAGATCCCCAAAGAAAGGCACATCAATAAAGTGTGAAATTAAGCGTTGGATTTATTAAGACACAGTGGGAAGAGGTCTAGAGACAGCAGATACATCCCACCTCCCTTCTGGTTCTGGGAACCCCATCTTTCTTCAGTA
>NW_011218405.1:0-386 GCF_000146605.3 Meleagris gallopavo | reverse complement strand
ATATCTTGGAAATGTTTCTACCACAGGACTGTGTGGTGCAATGTGGTATATATGTTAGGATGGCTGGGGCGAAAGATCTCCACTATTTTTGGGCAGCCCTGCAACGTGTATTCAGTTGCCCTCATGTGGGGATGAGGATAATATGTCTAAAGTGAGTAATAAATGAGAAGAATATGAAGAATTTTCTCTCTTTCTTAATCTATGTCTTCGTGTTCCCTGATGAAAAAAACAAAAGAAAACAGAACAAAACAAAAAACAACCCAAATCCATTACTTTAACGTTTCATCTAAATTTCAGAACTGTGTGGTGCAGATCATACACATGCTGCTGTTTTCACACGAGGTGAGGAGATGTATGAATTCAGTGAAATTAAATGGTCGCTTGGT
>NW_011218404.1:0-460 GCF_000146605.3 Meleagris gallopavo | reverse complement strand
TTGCTGCCTTGTAGAACATAGGGCAGCTATGTATATAGATATGTATCTTGATGAGAGACTACCTTCAAATGATGAATTTACTACACCATTAAGTTCTTCCTGGTGACCAGGACATTACCCACGGCAGCTTAACTTCCTGAGATGCCCA
This sequence comes from Meleagris gallopavo, assembly GCF_000146605.3. NCBI lineage: Eukaryota > Metazoa > Chordata > Aves > Galliformes > Phasianidae > Meleagris > Meleagris gallopavo. The sequence continues at coordinate 312 of NW_011218404.1, read as the reverse complement.
ACCACAGCTGAAACTATTTGTTCATGCACAAAGTTCATGCCAGCTTTGTTCATGTACAAAGATCCCTTTTCCAGGCTGGGGACATGTTCTGTGTCACAGTACTTCCAGCTCTTGGGGAGATGACTGAGTTCACTCTGGCAGGGTTTGGAGACTTTGTGTCTTCAGCATCTTGCAGGATGGAGTACAAAGTGGAGGCAATCTGCACCCCCAGGAACAGCATGGATTATACACTTTCCAGCTCGACAAGGAGCAGCTGAATGAGGGCTGTGTTTTCTAGCACACTCAGCTGCTGTCAGACAGGTTCTCAAAGGA
>NW_011218403.1:0-401 GCF_000146605.3 Meleagris gallopavo | reverse complement strand
TGCAGAGTCTGGCTGGACGACCTGTAACCAGTGGTCCGTCCCCGAGGGGTCTGTGCGTGGGTCCGGTCTTGTTCAACATTCTTCATCAATGACCTTGATGGAGGGATAGTGGCCACCCTCAGCAAGTTTGCTGATGATACGAAGTTGGAGGATTGGCTGACACGCCTGAAGGCTGTGCTGCCATTCAGCGAGACCTGGACAGGCTGGAGAGCTGGGCAGTAAGAAACCAGATGAGGTTCAACACAAGCAAGTGTAGGGTCTTACACCTAGGGAGGAATAATTGCATGCACCAATACAGGCTGGGGATGAGCTGCTGGAGAGGAGCTCTGCAGAGAGGGACCTGGGCGTCCTGGTGGACGACAGGTTGGCCATGAGCCAGCAGTGTGCCCTCGTGGCCAAAA
>NW_011218402.1:0-308 GCF_000146605.3 Meleagris gallopavo | reverse complement strand
TTGGTGCATGCAATTATTCCTCCCTAGGTGTAAGACCCTACACTTGCTTTTGTTTGAACCTCATCTGGTTTCTTTCTTTCCAGCCTCGTTCCAGGTCTCGCTGAATGGCAGCACAGCCTTCAGGCGTGTCAGCCAATCCTCCCAACTTCGTATCATCAGCAAACTTGCTGAGGGTGGGCCACTATCCCCTCCATCAAGGTCATTGATGAAGATGTTGAACAAGACCGGACCCACGCACAGACCCCTCGGGGGACGACCACTGGTTACAGGTCTCCACGCCAGACTCTGCACCACCAACGACGACCCTC
>NW_011218401.1:0-387 GCF_000146605.3 Meleagris gallopavo | reverse complement strand
AACCCAAGTATCAAGAATGGATTGTATTTCCTAGGACAAGATGTTATAAAGTACATTGATATTTTGAAGTAACACAGTAAAATAAACTTGCCTGGTAGTTGAAGTAAATACTGGTATGGCTCTAGAATTCTTTTGGATGTTTCATCCATCCCATCCATGTCTCTTTCATAAAAGGTCGTTCGCTGTTAAAGAAAGTGTTATTAACATTGTTTAGGTTGAAAAAACAAAAACAAAAAACCCCAACAACCAAGCAGTGAAGTAACAAAATAGAGGAGCAAGTATTCAGGAAAAAAAAAATTAGCTGACTTCCATGCTAGGTGTAAGTGCTGCAGATTTGAATACAACGGCGACTACAAAATTCACTGTGAAAGAAAAGTTTTATGGATG
>NW_011218400.1:0-373 GCF_000146605.3 Meleagris gallopavo | reverse complement strand
TCTATTTACAAATACTCACATTTTAAAACTATCTGTGATTTTGGTGGCAAGATTATTTTTTTTTAATATTTATAGACTATTCTAGCTGATTTTTTAAAAGTGAATCTATGCTTGTCTTGGACCAAATGACTTCAATAATTGTAAGGAAAAAGTATTTTTTTTCTTCCTCTCTTTTCTTTTTTCTTTCTTTTTTTTACTCTTACGCTTCACTGAATAATTTGTATTAAGTTATGTTTTAAATCAGCATTTTCTCAAAATTGAAGAACAACTGATGCTAAAGTATATGGCAGATTATAATACTTGTAATTTGCATAAAAATAAAAAACCCTCAGTTTATCACTAGTGTTCTTTCTAGCAAGGATTTCAAAAACCA
>NW_011218399.1:0-415 GCF_000146605.3 Meleagris gallopavo | reverse complement strand
TAAACCATAAGGCATTGAGCCACACAGTATGATTAACTCTTTCAACTTCTCACTATTATTGCTGAGACAGCAACAATAGGGTAAGACCTACACAAAAAAAAAAATAGATTAAGGTGAAAATTAAGTGAATTTAGGGCAGGCAAAAAAAAGCTACACTGCAACTTGAAAGAGACAAGTCTTATATCCATGTAAAGAGCAATATGAGCACTGTCAATGTTACAATGAATTCTGGAAAAATACAAGTCTGAAGTGACCAGTTCTGGGGCTTAATGCATTATTCTGCATCCCTTCTCTCCTCTTAACTTATAAACTCATCTGCTTACTTGCTCTCTAGAGCATGAGACAGTTAGTGGTACCTACCAAGGAGTGGGACTGGGGCATCCATCACCTCTTCAGGCAGCCTATGCCAGTGCTT
>NW_011218398.1:0-452 GCF_000146605.3 Meleagris gallopavo | reverse complement strand
CTGTCAGTCAGACCTGAATAGTACCTTTTCTAGGTAAATTAAGCACTAGTCACAAGAGCTGCCCTTAATTTTTTCCCTGAGTTCTCTTTCAAAAATATAATTCACAAAGTTCTGGAAGAAGGACTTATGTGAATTGCTTCTGAATTTTCTAAAAAACACATCACGAGTGCATGGATATAATATTAGCAGAGCAGATACTTTTGTTAGCACTATAACAGTATAAAAATTTTCAGTGACACAGAGTAGAATTATTTTGGAGCTAAGATTGTAGTAGAAAAAGGATTCAGTGGCACCTTGACAGCCAGCTCCACATCCCCTGGTGCAGGGCAGCTCTTCACTATGGTTCATTTTGCTCCTGAATCTACTGGATATGAGGGGACAGGGAGCTGGCTGCTCTGTCAGGGGGTGGTTCTGTGATTTATGCTGTATTTTCAAGATTTGATTATCTTCTA
>NW_011218397.1:0-522 GCF_000146605.3 Meleagris gallopavo | reverse complement strand
AGTGACAGGAGAGGTGTTAGTAGCACACACAGATACTGCAGACTGAGACAAGCTCTCCATTGCAAGGGCTTTGGTACTGACAGCTGTTTTGGAGGCTCCTTTTAGAGGGAAATTTCAGTTTATTCCTTTTTCATGTGTGTGTGGGAGGGTCATCTGCCTCCCTCCTGTTCCCTTTCCTTTCCCCTTCTCCTTCGTCTTTCCTTTCCCCTTCCCCTTTTCCCTCTTCCCCCTTCCCCATTTCTCCTTCTCCTTCCCCTTCCCTTCCTTTCGTGCAAGGAAGGAGAGATGATGCTCTACATTTGTTTGTTGTATTTGAATGCTAAGATTTGTGTTCGGTGTTCCTGTACATGTAAAGTCCATTCAATATTTCTCTGCCAGTAAGTGGTGCTAGCAGCCCAGTTTTGCACAGCTTTGCAGCCCTTCCATGCAAATTAAAGCTAAGGCTAGAGCAGCTCCCATTTTAAATGGTTATGTTCTTTGATGAAAATATGCAAATATAAACTGTTTGAACAACACAACTTG
>NW_011218396.1:0-403 GCF_000146605.3 Meleagris gallopavo | reverse complement strand
GTGCCCTATTTGTCAGAACAACACCAGACAGCTTCAGCAGCTCAGGGAGGCCCAACTCCTACTGCTTAAAAGCGCACAGCTTATAAAACAGCACTTCCAGTATATGACCTTAAGTCTTTAAAAAAAAAAAAAGTAGCATGAAAGCAATACTACTGTTTATATTAAAAGTAGTAACTACTTCTCAATATCCACTTAACGTGAGTTTTTTTCCCTGCATTCTTCAAAGATGGTTTCAATCTGTCACAAACTTTTTCCCCAGCCTCTCTTGACAACAATATTCTTGAAAATATCTTTTCTATCTAAGGGCCATCATACATCGCACACAGAGAGAATATGCTTGCTGAGAGGGAATAAAAATGGAAAGGGAGAAACTAAAGAAAATGACTGTTGTGCTGTGAACTGG
>NW_011218395.1:0-534 GCF_000146605.3 Meleagris gallopavo | reverse complement strand
CAGCGATGAAGTCTCTGAGAAAAGACCTCAAGACTATCAAGAAAGACTTCAGGGGACGTGGGCGGGTAGTCAGTAGAGCGGGTGTACAAGTGGTGTTTTCTTCTATACCGTCAGTGGCAGGGCAGGATACTGAGAGGTACCAAAAAACCAACCTAATAAATAAATGGTTTAAAAGTTGGTGCAAACACAGGAATTTGTTTTTTTTTTTGCCACGGGGCAACTTACTCGGCAGCTGGCATGATGGCTGCAAACGGAAGTAGCCCCTCTCCGAGGGGTAAGAGGATCTTAGCTGAGGAACTGGCGGGATTCATTGAAAGGTCTTTAAATTAGGTATGAAGGGGGAAAGAGACAAAACAATGGCCGCTAGGGTTGAGCTGGTCGTTTGAGGGCTTGTACCGAACTTGATGGGCGATGATGGTGAAGTACAAAGGGATGGATTGGGACAGGGATGCTGCTGATCTAGGGGAACCTAGATCCTCTATAAAGGTGGTGAGACGGAAAGCCTAGCTGAAGTACCTTTATACCAATACACGC
>NW_011218394.1:0-328 GCF_000146605.3 Meleagris gallopavo | reverse complement strand
ATCTTACTAATTAACCACTCAGTAGTAATTATTCAGCCCCATTTAAGGTATGAACGAGATGCACCAGACAACCGTGTGCTTCCTGCACAAATTACTCTCACTCTTCCATTTGCAGTTGTTCTTCTCACAGTGCATAGGATCACAGAGTATGTCTCCATCCCTGGACATACTCAGCAGCCATCTGGGTGAGTCCTTGGCTCCAGGTGAGGGATGTGGTAGCCTCACTCCAACTAAAACCATTCTGAGATTTCAAGTTCTCACACAAAAGCTAGCACTGAAATGCATTTTGTTATTACAAATGATAATACTTCATTAGGAGATGCTGAAT
>NW_011218393.1:0-459 GCF_000146605.3 Meleagris gallopavo | reverse complement strand
AAAATCCATCTGAAACCTACTGCTGCCAAATCTGAGGATTCGATATTGGGCCAGGACTTTAAATAGCTTCTGCTACCGAGGATTTTCTGCTGTCTAATGCTAGTACTAAGAAAAAAAAAATAAATAAAAAAAAAAGAAAGAAAGAAAAAAAGAGATTGATAAAGACTCAGTTTGAGGGATTGGACATGGGCTGTTAGAAACTGAAAATTGCCACTTCTGGTGTGATTAGTACCTATACAGCTTCTTTGATTGAATCATCTGTTTTTTTAAGCCTAAGTTTGGTTGCCCAGGGTCCAGGATAAACAGCACACAAACAAACAAAACCTCTAACATTGCCCTCTTACAAAGCAGAGGGAAGCCCTGTTATATAGGTCAGCTCCCTTTTGTAACACAGAACACCAGCCCTCACTGAGCTCTTCCCATCACTGTTCACGGCCCTTCCCTGCTCCTGCTCACCAA
>NW_011218392.1:0-383 GCF_000146605.3 Meleagris gallopavo | reverse complement strand
ATGCCGTTTCCCCTCGTCCCTGTCTCCACGTACCACTGAAAAGAGACTGGCCTCACCGCTATGGCCGCCACACCTCAGATATTTATAAACCTGGATCAGGTCCCCTCTCAGTCTTCTTTTCTCAAGGCTAAACAGACCCAGTTCACTTAGCCTTTCTTCATAGGGAGATGCTCCAGGCCCTTCACCATCTTTGTGGTCCCTCCGCTGGACTCTTTCCAAGAGATCCCTGTCTTTTGTACTGGGGAGCCCAGAACTGGACACTGCACTCCGGATGAGGCCTTACCAGGGCAGAGTAGAGGGGAGGATCACCTCCCTCGACCTGCTGGACACGCTCTTTTAATGCACCCCAGAATGCCATTGGCCTTTTGGCCACGAGGGCACAC
>NW_011218391.1:0-404 GCF_000146605.3 Meleagris gallopavo | reverse complement strand
CTTTGCTGGTAACACAGAGAGAGAGAGAGAGAGAGAGAAACCCACCCTTAGTAATAATAATTGTGTTAACTCCATAAGGGCTGGAAGAAAGGATGGCACAGTGCTTCTCCTGGAGCAGGGATGTGGTTCAGCACCAAGCAAAACTCCCAGCACTGCTCTGAAGCACTGCTCCCAGTGGGCACTGACACCTTGGCTCTACCCTGTTAGACCCAGAGGAGAGGAGCCAGCATCTTTTGGGTCTGGATTTGTTCTCTGAGCAGAGGAACAGCTGAAGGAACAGTCCTGGGAAGGATCGCTATGTTAAGCCAAAGAAAAGGTCTTTTTTATTTTTTAAGTTTTATTCAACTTTTCTGCTCATTAGCTCAGGAACTTACAGTTGGAGCTGTCACCGGCTCCTCCTGCCA
>NW_011218390.1:0-304 GCF_000146605.3 Meleagris gallopavo | reverse complement strand
AAACATCGATTTGACTTTAGCTCCAACACTAGGGTCTCTTGTTTTGAAAGCAGATGTTTCTCAGTTCCACGTAGAGCTATTGAAAAACTTCAGAGCTGCTAGAAAAGCTGCAAATAATTTTCTGAAAATGTTGTCAGAAAAAAATATTTAAATTAAAAAAAAAAAATTCCTTTGTCCCTCAAAGCGGCCATGTGGTTTGGTTGTAATGGCTTAAATAGCCACGGATTTTTTTGTTGTTTCAGACTTCTAATATGTAGTTTACAAGCTGCCAAGCATTGAGCTCCTAATGATATGGTTATTTCAT
>NW_011218389.1:0-594 GCF_000146605.3 Meleagris gallopavo | reverse complement strand
AATTTGTTGTAACTGGAATTCTTATGTAGGCTAAGAAATCTTCAATTCCTTCAATAAATATTATGCTACATGCCTTTCTCAAAGCAGCTTAAAATTAAGAAGTATTATATTAGGATGTCACTCACACCAGGAAGGTTAAGTCAAAATAAAAAAATTTATTGTTTCAAAATACGACTAAAATCTACATAATTATTATTAAAATATGCTTACATGTATTCTTTGATTAACACTTTGCATCACAAAGTTAGGCATATTTTAAATGCAGTATTTTCTCACAATTTTAAGATACAGGTATTGCTAAAATTAATCCAGTAAAAAAAAATCATACTCCACTGAGCAGCCAATGTAACTAATTACATTCTTGCATCTTAAGTTACATACAGGAATTCTAGGATTCACATAGATAAATTGTCATTAGCAAACAAAGACATTGATTATGTAGTCTAAAGAGAACCAGGACTTAAAAGGGCTTCAGTTGAGTTACACCTTGACGTCTTCTGTTCCACTGATTAAGAGCTCAGTTTTAAAATACTCCATCTTGGACAAGGAACTGCTTCAACTTTTGAACTGCAAGAGGTAACTGGTTGACATTAG
>NW_011218388.1:0-504 GCF_000146605.3 Meleagris gallopavo | reverse complement strand
ACCCATGAGCGGTGCTTTTTAGGAGAGGGAGTGAAGAGGATTTCAGTCAGAGAAGGTCGGCTTAAAGCAACTCTCTTCCTCCCTCCTGGTGAGTTTTAATCCCGTTCTGGTTTTCTGTGTGTTCCCTGTGGCCCCTGGATACACTCAGCAAGCCGGAGTAAGGCCCCTGTTAATAGTTCCCTCAGCTAGGGAACTAGGCACTAGGGCGAATTCATCTTCATAAATAGCAGAGAACTGATTAGTGGAGAGAGAATCTGGGAGTCAGATTCCATACTCTGTGCTGCTCATAGAAATGTTTGAAATAATAGATAGAGGAGACTTGCAATGATATATCCCTAAGGAGATAGTACTTGTCAGTGGCACTGATAGTGTGTGTGCCTGAGAACTGACATGTAAAGTTTCAGAGGATGATTTCCTTCTGATATCTGCTGTTCTGATGGATTTTGAGTGGTTGCTACTGGAAGGACAACTCTAGAAACTTTTCTCTCTGAGTCTGTGTGTGTG
>NW_011218387.1:0-557 GCF_000146605.3 Meleagris gallopavo | reverse complement strand
AAAATGAAATAAAGTCTAGTAAAAATCATAAAGTAGAGAAAAATATTATCAGTAAACTGCAGTCTAAGGTTTCTTTATTTTTTTTTTTTTTATGTGTTATTATATGGATTGAAAGATTGGAAATAGTGGATGTCCTTCCTATGTTAGGGAATCATGCGATTTTGAAAGGCAGACATTTAAAAATGGTTTCTGGATGTTCAGGAAGCTGAAGCTATCCTTTCTCCATTCTGTCTCTCTCAACATCAGTAACTGTACACAAGAGTTTCCAGATTGTCACTGACTTTAAAATAAGCGTTGTTTGACTTCCTCCTTTAGAACTGGAGTGTTAAAATGAATACCTACTATTGCTTTGCACACATCATTATCTGCAGCTCTACTCTTGTGCTTTATACATGTATGTGCTTTATAGATAATCGTGTTGGCAATTGCTATCTGAAGTATGGACCACGAGGGGATGGAAGCCTATCCTGCAATACTGAAATTGGAGTTGGAGTCAGTCGTTCCTCGTGCTGCTGCTCTCTGGGAAAGGCTTGGGGAAACCCCTGTGAAACATGTCC